>NC_081142.1:18902529-19210029 GCF_958295425.1 Solea solea
ATAGGTGTGAATGTGAGTGTGAATGATTGTTTGTGACCGTTTGACGTGGTGACGTTCAGATTATCAGGCTGAAGTGACTCGTATGTGACTCAGATCTGATATCTTCAGGACGGTGAGGACCCAAACATCCGAATGCCAATTACGATTTTCATATCAGATTTGTGTCACTTCAGCATGTGGCGGTAGATCGGATATAGGTCAAGATCAAACATCAGTGGAGTTGATTGTTGTCCTCTGGACCCTAATTTGCTTCGACAGCTTCTGAATTTCTCCCCATGGGTGACAAGTGGTCTCACAAACATGACGTTTTCTCTTGTTGTTGATAGACGAGGTTTTAGTGTGCATGTGCACTGTTTGCAGGGTGAGTCATTAAGAATGTGAACCTTCAAATGTGATCTGATTTGTAGCGTAGTATCATCAAATTGAATTTTGAAACCAACCGTATCAAACTGAACTAATGACCTGTTCCTCGTGACCAATGCCTCATGGCAACTCTTTAAGGGTTGATGGTAGATAATGAATCATTTCTTTAGTGGTTGTCTTCTTTGTGGGCCAAAGCAAGACAGACAGATGGATGGATGAATGAATATGGAAAATGGGAAATTGTTAAAATAGAAATGAACTATTGAACTGTTGTTTTCATTGGAAATGTTTTCAAAAAAGGAAACTTACAACGGAGAAATGCCAGCTAACAGGTGTCTGATTTTAGGTTCAGGTCTGAGTGACGGTCAGTGGCATTCAGTGGAGATGACCTCGAGACACGATTGTCTCAGCATCTCCGTGGACAAAGACGAAGGAGCGACAGCTCACAGCAGCGTCCCTCTCTCTCTAACCACCGATTGTCAACTCTTCTTTGGTGGTAAGTGAAATTGAACAGCTCAGGAAAGATTTGTGATTATTCAAATGAAAGCCTTTTCTTTTGTATAAATTAGGGATATTTCATATATTGTACTTAAAACATTTTCGCCGTAAGGATGGGAAAACTGCTCACACAGACATTTATGAGTGGTTAAAATTCATGGATGTACCCAGGTAATAATCATCATCTCCAGATCTCCCTTGGATGTTTAGTGTCCCACAGAGAGGGATGAAGTCGTAAAGCTGCTCTAAGTCTCTCCCTCCTCCTTTCTCGTCTCCTCTCTTTTTCTTTGATGTTTTCCCCCCTTTAATGGTCTTTCTGCGCTCACTTCTCGTTCCTTCCCTTTGCCTGCGCTCCTCGCTCTCTCTCTCCGGTCACCTTCACTTTTAATGTTTCCTCTGCTCCCTCCCTCTTTTATTTGCAGGGCTTGTATATTTTTCTCCCTTCAAGTCACGTTTTTTGTGCACTCTCATACAATTCCAAGACATAACTTATGCTGCAGACATTGATACTGTACACTCACCTCGTTGTCTGTTAATCAGGGTACATTTGATGACAGGGTTTCTCAATCCTGGTCCTGGGGAACCACAATCAGGTGTGTTGGAGCAGGGAAACATCTAAAACATGCAGGGCAGTGGGTCCCCAGGACCAGGGTTGAGAAAGATCCTGGTCCTGTGGGAAATCTAAGTATTTATATGCATTTATAAGTGGTTTCGTCTGCTTTCAGTGTTAGGGGATGTCATAGAAGAATCCAATCTACTTCACAATTAAAGGATCTGCTGCTTTTGGGTGTCGAGTCAACGCATCCTTGTGTTACTGCTGTTTTTGAAGGACCAACAGCATATTAAGCTGGGGTGGTTGTAATGTTTTGTCCCATGAGTATGTTCCCATTCTTTTTATACAGCGGGCCTCTTTTTATGAATGCTAAACAGTGGAACCTAAAGTGCTACCAGTTCCTGAAACACTCGACAGTTTTGATGATGAACGAGAACACTTAATGTGAGTTTCACTATCATAATGAAGTTTTGAAACGACTGTTCCAGATGCAACCAAGTTCCTTCATGCGTCATTGTCTCTGCCAAAAGGAAGAATTCATCCAAAATCGTCTTTTGAGCGCCTTAAACTCAAAGTGACAATAAACAGTCTTCCTCTGCTGGGTGGTGTTGAATTGTGTGGCTGAGTGTAATTAGAGCAGTGCAGAGCCTGGAGCAGAGCTTGGAAGATTCTGTTGTGATAGTGAATAACAAGTGTCTTATTTATATGTACAGTATAAATAAACTTTACATTCAACTCTTCTGAGAGAAACGTGAGGAACTACAGTGCTCCCCCTACAGTTTCGGAGTGCATATTTTTACGACACCACCGTAAACTGTGCATTGTCTACCACTTTATACTCACCGTTGTGAAAACCCAGTCGCGTGCATTTGTTTTCAAAGTTCCTGCTTCCTCTGACAACGTATTTTTCTCTGCTTCTTTTTTTGCTGGCTCTGCCATGATGAACTTCTGAAATAATCCCATCACTGCCATGATCTTATAGCCAGTACCTGGCTCGGGTGCGGGGGTGTAGAAGCACTTTGTGTTTCTCGCGAGACCTGAGACTTCTCTTGATTAGCAGTGCTGATCTTGCAAGGCTGGTTTTTCACGAACAGATGTTAGGAGTTAGAGACGGCCTCCGATCTCCCCGCACCGAGACATTTTAACAACACAGTGACTCAGAATCTGTGAAATGATGGTAAAGATTCTGCATAGTTCTGCTTTAACATGAGCTCTAAATGCTGTAAAATCACCTGTAAAGGCTGATACTCAAATTCTAGCCAGGCCAGTTAAAAAAAAGAAAAAGATAATACATTGATGTTGCTCTATCACAGATGAAATTCCCAGTTTTGCCTGGTAAAATGACATTCACTGCAGCTAGCTCAACATTATTGGTGAAAAGCCAAAGTGGGGCAACTCTCATTTCTCTTTCTCTACAGATGGTATCAGTGCTGTTGATGTGGACACACACATGGGGCTTTTATGAAGTGGGGGAACTGGAAGTATACTCAAAATAAAAGCTGGATATTCGAGTCGAAGCTCTGAAAAGTAACCTGCTTCTTGGTTGACAAGTGGCAGTTTAGAGTTTTCCAACTTTGCTGGCCTTTTTTTTTTCCACCTTTGCCTGAGCTGAGAAATATTCAGCGTTGTTCACAGGAAGGAAGGATTTCACACACACACACACCCACTCTTTTAACAGCAGCACGTGTGAACTTAAAAATTTTATGGTTAAATTAATAAAGTTGTCATACTTTCCTACATGATCTCAGCAGAGAAAGTTACAACACTTACAACAGGATCTTACTGAGTCTACCTTTTTACAAGTTTTACACTTTCTATAACAATTATTGAATATTTAAATTAAAGAGAGAGCAAAATGGGACAATAACAAAAATATGAACGCCATTTTATATGACAATAACTTTTCTGACATACTATACTTCAGGGTGAAATCATTTTAGACTGCTTCATGATATAACACGTTTTTATATGCTGCCCTCTATTAGGAACCTTTCATTTCATCCTGATAAATGATACAAATAAAACTGCATATTGCATACATTTACTGGGTGTCCCCTCCTCAGGTTGTCCTGCTCCTCGGCGGAGCGGTCAGGAGTGTAGAAACCCTTTCACCGTGTTCCAGGGCTGCATGCGTCTGTTGACTCTGGATGACCAAACCGTGGACCTGATTAAGGTGCAGCAAAGACTGCTGGGAAACTACAGCCACCTGCAGATCGATATGTGTGGCATCATTGACAGGTAAGTCTCCAACGTCACTATAATGCTCAACACAATGCACAGATGGAATATTTCATTTCACAGACTGAAGTGATTTCTTTTGAAATGTCAAGACAAAAAAGTGAACTAGAAGTAGATTAATTAGACTTCTGGCATTTGTCACTCTAAAAGTCTGAAAACAACAAACTTAAACACCAGAGAATTGTGATTCACGGCATAGAGTACGTCTCGCCGTACTGTCAGCAAATGTCATTTCAAAAGCACAGGTTTTAAAATTAATTGCTCCTGATGACTACTACTGTCTGTCTGTGCAGCCAAAGCCCTCAAGCCACAGAGCTCCTGTGTTTCCCAGAAAGTTTCACAAAAACAGTGTGTTTTCTTGTTCCCACACAGAGGACAATATACACTTTCCTGGTTCCGGTGCTGTAAATATCAGCTCATACCATGAAGCCGCAGGTGAAACACAAAGTGGAAATACACGCAGACAAATGCACAATTTAGTCGCGTTAACTCCCGTAACATAACTTCTGTGCTTAGTTATTAAAATAAAACAGATATCAGGCATTTTACTGGTTACAAATAAAACAGGACAGGCATGTATCAGCACTTTGCTGTTTCTACGTGACTGTATAAAGTACATCCACTTTTGGGGGGTCAAAAGAGTCAAATATCGCAACATTATGCGTGGTGATATATCGCTTTTGAGACACCAAGTATCCATTTTTTTTAACCGATGTTACAAATAACACCAAACTTTTTCACTCTCACGAGAGCTGTTGTATGAGTTTATTGCAATATGTTATTTCACAATATCATGATCATATCATATCGTGCCGTCTCTGGCGATGAACTACTACTAAAAAGAAATATTACTGCTACTACAAATTTTGTGAGAAAATGTTGTCATAATGTCAAAAACATTTTTCTTTTCTTTTTTTTTAATACGTTGGCTGAACAGAAGCAAGGGTTTTGGAAACTTGATGCTGACTCTCTGCAGGGTCTGCAGTCTAATACATGTGTCTTTGTGAACCTTAAGATGTAATATAGATTATTTACAGGGTTCCCAACGGTCCAGGAAGTTCTTTAAAGTTTGTAAATTTGAGTTACCAAGAGTTCAAGGCCCTTTAAAGTTTTTTGAAAATCGCCCTAAATAGAAATGGGTCATTGAAAGTGCTTGAATTTTGTGCAGGAGAGAAGTTAAGATGATATTTAGGTAAATTACGACTGTTTCATGCCTTGCGTTGCCAGATGTACGTAGACTAAGCTGAACAAACGGTGTTGTGGACACTGTCCACTGTCTTTCCGCTGTTGATGTGATTCCATGCAGAACAATGAGTGAGTAACGTTAAGCAAAGAAAACTGGTAAAGACTGACCTGCCTTAGATCCCAAGAAGAAGAATCACTTGTCCAGATGCAGAGTGTGCTGCAAATCAATAAAAGTGGACACCAGGGCGAAATGGCTCTTATAAGTCCCATCTTAAGCTGTGTCAGCCCTTGAATCTGAGGCAATTCATCCTGGAAAGTCCTTGAGTTTGATGTCAACCTGGGAACGTTGACATACGTACGTTTTCGTTTTTACACGGCTTTCATGAATACTTGTTTCTGATTAGTCAATTATGACGTTCGGATTTCTGTATAACAGCACATTGGGATACATTAGAAACCAGTTAAATGAGAACGATAATGAATTTAAACATATTTTGACGTCATCTACATCATCTTAAAGACCTTTGCACATCAGCATTGATGTGAATTAACAGCATGAAATCGCTCGAAAGTGAATTATTATGCAGCGTCATATTAAACACTGACACTTATGAATTCTAAGCATCAGATTTCATTGAGCGGAGGCTGGGGACAGATTGAAGTGTGGTTGACGTTACTTTCCTCACAAGATTGTTTCTTGTGCAGTCAAAGCATCTTCAGCAGAGACAAAAGCATCCCAGAGGATCAGGAGGGTGTGCTTCACCTCCGCCTGGTGCTGACGAGGGAGTGAAGGATTTAAACTTTAATTTCAATTGTGCTATTTTTTTCTATTTTTTTTATTAATTTATTTAGCTGTTGTAATTATTTCTCAGGAAAATCCTCTGAGGAGCTGTTTGGGTAATTAGTTTTAATCTTTTTTAAATTGTCACTTCAGTGCTTTTGGCACTCGGTTTAAATAATATGTCTACAAGTATTTAATTGAAATAATGTTTAAAAGAGTCACTGCTTCATTGTCAAAGTCTCTTTTAACTGACCTTCACAAAGTGCTTGGCGTTTTTTTTGTTGTGAGATGTTTGTGGGGATTTGCACTAAAGATGTTTTAGAAATTTCAAAAACCTTTACCCTCTTTTGTGTTTTTTAACAATTTGCTCATGAAATATTACGCAAGTCTGATCACGTCCAACACAAAACCTGACAAAATGATTTGTCATTTTGAGGAATACATTTTGTCTGTGTCTTGTGGAATATACAAAAAAAAAACAAAAAACAAACAGCTCAATAGTCTGGCAGGAGAAAGATGTAGACTTTGCTCTATGATCTGACAAGCACTTTGTTTTGAAGCATACTGACATCTTAAGTACAAACTAGACTGTCTCTGAACTTACAACTTCCTCTCACTTCCCTGACCTCTCTCTCTCTCTCTCTCTCTCTCTCTCTCTGTCTCTCTGTGTTTTGAAGTGAGATAGATGAAGATGTCAGAAACCAGTATTTCTGACCTCTTTGCTTCTGTCGGGATTCTGACAACTTAATAACAACACCCTGTCAAAGCACACTCACGCCGCTGTAAATCATCTGTTTCAAAGTTTAATGTGTTCAGAGATGGTCTTCTGCATACCTTGTTTTTAATGAGCCAAATTATTTTCTGCTGCCTTTCTATCATTTCAAACCAGTCTGGTCATTCTCCTCTGACCTCTGGCATCAACACGGCTTCTCGGGTAACTGAAGCTTACTGCATATATTCTGTTCTTCAGACTATTCTCACGTAAAATCTAGCGATGGTTTAATATTTAAGTCGATCAGCAGTTCCTGAAACAACCCAATTAAATCATCTCTGTTCTAATGCTCAATTTGATCATCTTTAGTTTGCCTAAATGTAATGAGTTGCTGCCATGTAATACACTCTACATTAAAGGAATTCTTCACAGATTTGCATTTAGCCATGTATTACTAGAATAAGGGTAGTATTTTTGATAAATTGTGCTTCCCAACCTCAGTTTCCCCTGAGTCAAGAAATATCAACATTCTTTTCTTTGTTACGTGCCCACCAGTGACACTTGGTCCGAGCCTTGAAACTGCAACACTAATTCCGCACTTTTTAGACCCACTTGTAGGGGGACGGGACGTCATTCCCAGAATGTAAACAGTGTCTGCCAACAGTTACGCTAACAGGACCAAATCGGTCAAGCATTCCTTCAAGGCCCGGGTATACTTCTACGCACATGCCGCGCGCCTTTGCGTGTCGCATTGCACGAACCCTGGTATACTTGTATGTCAGGGTCCTGTAGTATCCCACTTCACAGATACTACGGGACCCAAGTCTGGACAGTACAAGTCTGGACGCAGGGAATAGGATGCATTCCTACCAAAGAAAAAGAGAACGATGCTGCAGCTCCCTCGGACACATCTGGTTCGAGTGGCAGGAGAGTCAAGGGTCGCCAGGTCAATGCTGGGATGACTATCCTTGGCGAGTAATTATTCTGTTGTTGAACTGTTTTTTCTGCTTGGTGAGCGGGGCTTAATACTCCACCACTCCAGTTCCAGGGCCTTTAGACTCTACACTCTAATTTCCCAGTTTGGGATTAATAAAGTACATCTATTCTATCCTATTCTATAGGCTGATTACATATTTGCTATAATGAGTAGTTGAGTCAGCTGTACCTAATAAATTGGCTGATGTTTGTATATCATACCGTTACCTGTCTTACCTATATTTTCTATACTCTCTGTGTCTGTGTCTGTGTGTGTGTCTGTGCTGTGCTGGTTTAGCCAGAGGCCACAGCAGAAACCAGGGAGATTGGATGCAGGCCCTGTGATCCAAACTGTGTTAAAGGACACTGTCACACTGTGCTACAAACTTTTAGATAAGCTACAAAGTCTCTTTTCTCAGTTAATCCTGGAGTCCTGTGATCTGCACTCTGGTGCAGTGCACTGTCACATTGCATTGCAAATCGTTCGTCAGGCTCGCAGCCCTCCGGAGGTTCATAGAGGACAAAGTGTTTCAGAAACGGGGAACTTGTATCCCTGGAAAAAAAAAAGTTATAGTAGATTAAGTGATACAAGCTCACATTTGAACCCAGGCTGGTGTCTCTGATTCTTTTTTGTAACTTTTACCCTGTACTCTGGGTTAAGGATGCGTGTGGCAGCAGGCTGCCGACAGCCAACTGAATGCTGACACAATGATAGAAAACTCCTCCACTGCTGTAGGAAAAACAGTTTCTCACTGTGGCTGCACATAGTTTGTGCCAAGAAAAGTTTTCTGAACTTTTGCAGACTACAGAGAAGGTAGGAACAAAGTGGATTTGGGGGGACACAACAGCAAAGTGGGTGCATGCGCAGGCATTTGTCTCCCTGCTCTTCCTGTCTGCTTTTGCAATGAAGATAAAGTAGTAAATAAACAAGGACGGTTTTACAGAGTCTGATAGAAGAAATAGTCTGATTGTAAACTGTAGGTTGGACGAGTGGTTGGTTGGTTTCTCCTGCACAGAGGAAATCAATTTTAGTTGAGTTTTATGAAAAGAAATGCAGTAATTTTATATCAAATCTGGATGTTACGGAAAAAAAAACGTTCAAATTACCCAAATTCAGGAGTGATCCTAATAATATTGGATAATATATCCACACCACTGTTTTCATTGCTAAAGCATGTCACATTTATTCCTGCTGTCCACATTACTACAGCGTATTCTAGCACCTCAAATGGAGATGTTTTTTTAAATGCTGCAGGCTCAGTATTAATTTGAAAACTCATTTGAGGCCGTGTGGGCAGTCAGCTACATTTACTCTCTGATCACGGCTCTCTGTCCTGAGTTTCCGCTCAGCAGTTGATGCACTTGTTTCATAAGCGACAGATGACCCGAGGAGCCCAAAAACCAAAAGGCTGTAAAACGGAGCCCAGAGGAGGTGCAGTCCTGTCACTGTTTCTCTTTTCGGTCACTTGACTTACCTCACGCTGAAAGGTACTATGGAATTATTGATCAACAATGTCACAAGAATCCTGCCCACTGCACCTTCATTTCCCATCAGTCTAAAAAAATAAATCCTCGCTCTTATTTCTCACTCACGCTCATTAATTATGCTTGCAAAGAAGAAATCGGATTTTCAGCTGTGATGATATACCAAAACACTTGTCCAAATACAAATGTTAATATAATTTTTTGTTTTTGTTTTCACAAAAACAAAAAATTGCAGTAGTATGGATTAATCTGTAAGACCGAGTGGAAAGAAGAAGTAAAGAGGCAGTATAAGTCGTGTCCCCTCCCCCCTGTGTGATTGAAACATGTTTATCAAACTCGCCCCCAAACAATAAGAATCCAAATCTCCATTTACTGTATATTGACAGACGTATCACGTTTGCTTATAGTGAGTGATTCTGTTGCTTCTCTCACCATCTCCACCTGCAGTCCTCTGACCTCATTCTCAGCGGGTTCACTGTCGGAAGAGTTGATATCAAGTTACTGCCGCAATCTTGCTGCTGCTCTTCTCTCCTCTTTTTCATCCCCCCTCAGCCTCCTGCTTCTCTTCTTCATTCCTCCCTCCTCTCTCTCTCTCCTACCATCCTGCACCATCAGTGTGTCCACGTTCGAATTTTCTTTCCTCTACTTTCGACTCACTTTGTCTGATCATAGTTTTGTGTGTCCAACTTAACATTTTTTCCTCCCATAATTATTATCCCATTATATAATGATTTTCACAATTATATAGAATGGTTCCAATATAAAGAATGTAACTGATGTGCTGTACAGAGAGTTTATAGCGACTGCTAATTTTCAACTCTTGTCTTTTTCATGTACACTTTGCTCAAAACAGTAAGAAAACAAGGAAGACTAAAGCTCTCAAAATTAAATTGTACCTTTCGGCATTTTATTCATTATTTTTAGAGCCTGGTTATACAGAGATGAAATGTGTGTGGTTGTAGACGGCGATGCTTGAGCCCAAACTGGAACAAATCATACAATCATACAAAATCAATAGCTGAGCTGCCTGAGTAGGTATAAAATGTCTTATTAGTTTAAAACAACTGACATTGGTTTTTACTGCTTTTTTGAACATTTCTTTATGTAATATCTCAATATTTATAGGAAAAACAATATTTTATATCAAATTTAAGCTGTGGGTCTAAAATACTTAAAATCAGTGACCTGATTTTAAACATCTTAGGTACACTCTGTTTTCTGATTGAGAAACACATAGAAATGATGTTCATTTTGGAGATGGATAGATAGATGGATGGATCCGAGTACAAGATGATTATGTTGCAGCCATTGACGGACATCAACCAAGCATAGCGTTAGGTTTGATGCTGTGCCAGACGGGCTGGTCTGAGTATTTCAGAAACTGCTGATGTACTTGGATTTTCACACCCTCGTAGGTTTTCATAAAATGGTCTCAAAAATATAAAATATCCAGTGAGCAGCCGTTCACTGGGCTAAAATGCCTTTTTGATGCCAGATGTCAGAGGAGATTGACTGGTTTGAGGTGAAAGAAAGGAAACAATAACCGAAAAAACACTCATTGTGACACTCAACTGTGAAACCACAACTCACAGCAGCAGAGGACAGCATTGAACACTACATTAGTGCACATAATACATAGTATAAACCATGTATGGCATATGTGAATGTCTGCACTTGCATGATGATCTATAAAACCACTGTTTTTAGATATCCAAATGATCACAGTGAGTAAATAGAGAGATATTGGTATTAGTGTGTGTATAATATCTTTCTGTTACAGCGTAAACATTAATTGCACCGCTCACAATTTGATTTAAAGCAGAGTGATTAAAAAACAAGCCTGCTTGAATTGTGCGTTTATATGTAGCTGTATAGATCTGTGGAAAAGAAGGTTTCCCTTAATGGGTGTTAGATGTAAGAACATAGTGTACAGTGTGCTGTATATACTGCACTCCAGTGTGTTGTACTCATCCCATGGTGCTGCAAGTACAAATTAGCTTACAGTTGGCTGAATTGCACGAGGTCCCAGCCTAATATACAATAAATTAAACCGTTTTGCAGCTGACGCTTAAACATTAACCACCAATGTTTTACCTCTAATAGCACCACAAATACATTTCTTGAATTCAGCTGCAGACCTTATGGCGGTCGTATCTTTCATTAGAGGGTGTTAGTTTTAGTGCGTGCGTGCATTTCGCCTGCACGTGCTCATGTTTAGTTCTCATCCTGAAATCTTCTCAAGTGTTAGTGGACAGTAACTCACTTTTCTGTCTTGATGTCACCTGAGAGTCTGCATTTCGTATGTTTGTCCGTCTGGGTTGCTCAGGCTGCTGCTGACTGGATTTTCTCAATAAAATGATGATAAACAGATCAGTTAAAAGCACCATCCGACTGGGAAAACAGATGATACACATGATGAGGACACAATTAGCTTGGCTCTTCACACCGTACTGGAGCACCTTGACAGTCCAAATTCTTATGTCAGAATGTGCTTCATTGTCTTTAGTTCAGCCTTTAACACTATCATCCACAACGCACTGCAGATGACGCCTTAATGCTGCCACCAATTAATGCTGCAAGTCAAACCTGAACTTTCAGATCAATCTCAGAATGTCACGTTAGGCGAACATGCATCCTCTACCATCAGCCTGTACAGCAGGTCTTCCCCAGGGCTGTGTATTGAGCGCTCTCCCATTTGCACTCTTTACACATGACTGTCCATAGCTTCTTAATTTTAACAACAGCCAGACCTCATACAGGGGTGAGGTGTAAAACCGGGTGGACTGATGCTCTGCCAGCAGCCTCATCCTCAATACCAGGAAGACCAGGGAGATTGTGGTGAAAAGAATCGTCCTGAGCCAATTTCTACAACTGGTTAGGCCAACTACTCTGCTGCTTTAAACTGATGACCTCTGACCTCTCCTGGACCAGACAAACCTCCACAGTCACTTGAAAGGTTTATCAAAGAAGCTGAAGAGAACTGACTCTCCACTTCAACTCCTACCTTAGCACAGTGGATAGAGTGTGCTGACTAATAACATCACAGCATGGTGCACTAAACTAGAACAGAGGGCTTTGCAAAAACATCACTGGCACACAACTGCCTGCAGTAATCAGCTTCTCCAGATGTCAGATCAGGGCCTCCAAGATCACTGATGACTCCTCTCACCCTTTCACACCATCTCTTCAGACTGCCTGCCTTTGGCAGACATGACAGAATCTTACCGCACACTGAACAGCTGCAACAAACTGCACCGACGCTTCTATCATGGAGCATGGATTTATTATACAGTTATATTACTGTGTCTTGTTGTTTTACCTTTAGAATCACATTTCAGGGATGCCTAACCCTTTTTTTTGTTGTTTCATTAGTTTCTTGTACAAAATATGGTAACTGTTTTGCATAAATTATATCCTGATCTTTATGAATCACTTGCAATAAACATTAAATCACATATAATTACTTCCAACTCCAGTTATGCTGCACAGTGATGATGGTATGCCTGCTGGGCTCTGCAGGCCTGTCACACCTACACCGGTTTCCATGGAGGACTATGCATGGCAGGGATTGTCCTTTTCTCTGGGTCAGGCTTAAGCCAGACCGCATACCAAAGTTGGTAGCTGCAGGGTCATTAGCCGAGGACCACCGCTCCTTGATGTTTTGCCACTTATCAGTAAACAGGGACATCTCTCGATGTTATTCGCTCCCCAGGACTGGTCACGTCTTCTGGTCATGGTGTTCAGCTCCCTTAAATAGCCTCTACCTCCCACCTCCACAGGACAGAGCTTCACAGCCTGTGCATCTTCCCTGCCCTCTGCCACCAAATCTGCATACTGTACCCCTTTCTTTTGTGGGCAGCCTCCAGTCCCTCTTCCCATGGCACTGTTAGCTCCACTAGAAGGGCAGAGTCCACAGCACCATGTCTGGCCTTAACGTGGTGCTGCAGATCGCCCTCGGGAAATGGAGTTGCCTTCCCAAATCCGCCTCCATATGCCACTCTGCCACTACAAATTTTAACACCATAACACTGCGATATTAGATATAATATGAGTGATGGTTTCTTTATCAGTGGTAACATTTTCAATTCTGTAAAAACTGAAATGTTACCACTGTAAGAACACATCATTGGTATAGAAACAACTCGGCAATCTATTCAAATTGCTTGGGTCATGTCCCCACTTGTCTAAAGATACAAAGGTAAGCTTCAAAACAGCTACTTTTCATTATAAATCAATGGTGCACAGGAAATTTAATTAAACTTCAAGATTTCCTGCAAAGATTTTAATACAAAGACCTTCACTTTGTTGTTTTAAGTCTGTTGTTTTTATCCAGGTCCCTCCTCCACACCTGCTCGTCATTCTCCTTTTCATAATCGACAACCTTGAGAAACTTTTCACAGAACTTCTGACAGACAACAACATGCTTCTCTGTCTCTCAGATGTTCCCCCAGTCACTGTGAACATGGAGGGAGATGCACTCAGTCGTGGAGCACCTTCCACTGCAACTGCTCCAGCAGCGGCTACAGTGGCGCCACCTGCCACAGCTGTAAGCAAACAGAGGCTTTGAAGATGCTTTAGAACTAACATGTGATGGCAAATGTTTCACCTATTTCCTCCTATTATTACTCTACAAAGACTGACTTCAGTCACATTTCATTTAAAGAAAATTCACAATTATTTGTTTTTGGCATAATGATGTATAATAAAACACAGTTTATTTACCTATTCACACACAGAAACAGAACAAAAACAGTTTAAGGCCACCTATGTGAATGTAAATATATGTAAATATATAATAATATTTATTTATATTATTTTGAGATAAAATATGTAAGCAAAAGGGTTTCACAAATCCTCTTTAAATCCATAATATGCCCTTCTTTACTGATACCTCACATTATTATTTAAATTATCTATATAAAGCCAGATAACTATTTAAACTCATAGCCAAAACATTGTAGAGTCTCCGTTTTTATAGCTCCCATCTTAAAAAGAGAAGCAGCATTTATAGTTTGCCTAATCACAGAAAGTTTTGCGTTTGTCATCCATCAACATGGTTAATATTCCACACGTGTTTTCATTTCCTCTGCTCTAATAACAGAGACACCATATATGTCTCCTACGGGCTAATATTCAAAGGTGTTTTTTTTTCCTGCATTAAATGAATTCAGAGTCAAAATGTAATCGGGGACAGACTAACAGGCTGGTTGAACTTTATTATGCTGAGCAGTACAGACTCCCTGTTTGAAAGTCATGAAAAGGTCTTGTGTTTGACTTTCTAATGCATGCAGGTGGCTGTGAGCCACTTTATTACAGAATGAGTGGATACAAGTTTCCGTAAAATATCAACAGCTAATATGGCTCTGACATTTGCCACACTCAAGTACCACCTACTCACCTATCATCTGCTGCCAGGATATATGAATCATTTCCCAGTATAATGCAGAGGGACAGACCCAGTCTCCATTTTTCTTACTTATTGTCCATTATTTCTTTTTGTAAGCAATGTTAAGACAAGAACAGATGAACCTTTATCGGTCTATATTTATAAATCTAACATAAAAATAGAAATAATGTATACAATTACAATGCTTATTACCAAAGAGACACTTTCTACACATTTTTTTGAGCACATTTAAAACACTGGGAAGAAAAAGCAAAAAGCTTTGCTTTCAAGATAATTGTAACAATTGTGTAAAAAAAATAAGAAATAGAAAATTACCATCACAGAAACTCTTGTATTAAACATTTTTCTGTAAACCAAGGTAAACATCATTTTAATATAAAATGCTTTTACTCAAAGTTTGTGCATGTAGGTAAGTTTGCACCTGTGATGTGATGTGATGTGATGTGCAGCTTCTTCTTGGCAAAAATACCCTGGTTGGTAAAACAGAAATGAAGTGTCACTCTCTCCACGGAGAGAAAGCTGAGGCAAGAACAAAGGAGGTGGCATCCCGCTGCAGATGAAAGCTACAGTTTTCCCCCCACTTCTCACTTCAAACAGAACACATCAATCCACAGTGTCAGAGAAACCGGTGCCAACTCTTTTCTCCTTGTTTCATATTTTCACTTCAGAAGACTGGGACATTCCAGCTGGTTCACCACTAGAACCATAAAGAATAAAAAGTAATAACTGACAGAGGACATCAGGGTTGTATAGAGCCAACCACTGCACAGAGCTCCTCATAAAGATCCAACACAGTCAAAGAGAGTTCCAGCCTGAGACAACAGGGCTCACACTCCAGTGGGGATACAGAGAAACACAGATTTTAGCAACTAAATCTACAGCTCAACTACATACAACCTTAAGAATAGGATCTCGGTTGTATCTTGGAGTTACACAGATTTTTCTGACTGGTGTTGTTTATGTAAACTGCTCACTCCACAAGCCAATATTCAGTAAGAAAATGTTGCATCATAGCACACAGTTGTTGATGCACCGCTGCCTCTATCAGGAAGTTTAATTGCTGTTTTTAAATTACCTTTACTGAAGCACTAGACCAAGATCTATGCAACTGAATAATTAGAAACACAACATAAATAGTTGTATATTTGACTCTGATTTTGAACCTTTTATAGCTACATTTGATGCTTTTTGAACGCCTGTGTAAGAAAGTGTGGGCTCACAGTTTTCTCTGTTACCTCAGGTGGTGAAAGAAACTAGTTAATAAGGTATAAAGTTTTCTGTTCTAAATATCAGCAAATAGGTGAGAAGATTTAAATTAGAGTCCAATACGTGTTATTGGGTTTAGAAACAAACCCCAAAGTCATTCAGCTCCCTCCCTGGAATTATCGCAACAAATGCCAGATGAAACTAAGAGGGAGAGGAAACAAGGGGAGCGATGTCAAACACAACAAGAAAGACAGAAAGAAATGGTTCTTTCCACAAAATTTAATTTTAACTCTATTATATTGTAGATAATTGTTATACATTGCTTATTTCTTTTCACTGCTCTCTTGTTTGAATGCATTTTTGGAAATTTTCTCTGAACAAAACACTAATGCAGTTAGAATCAATTTTGTATTTGTTTCTTTAGGGTAAATTCGAAACTACCATCTAGTCTAGTGGTCTAGTGTTGTTTTCATTTATAATTTTATAATTTTTTTTTTACATTTATAATGCAACATCTCTCAGCACAGCCGGACTGTGTCACATAAAACATAATAACTCTTACAGTTTAGTTGCATGATAGTGTAAATTAGACACATGTTTAACTGTGGTAAATGACATTTCATGATATTGACAGAAAAAGTTACTTCTTCAAAAGGAATGAATGGGTTTGTTTAGACTCATTTTCAAGTATTTTCTTCTCTTAATTATTACAATTCTGCCTGGCTGAGTCACAGCTGAAATGTTTTATCCTGAAAGTATAAATCACAACGCAGCCGTCCTAAAGTCCGATGAAAATAATTGTTTTCTTCCCCAGCGACACACGAGCAGTCGTGTGAGGCATACAAACACAAAGGCAACACATCGGGACATTATTACATAGACGTTGACGGCAGTGGACCAGTCAAACCCCAGCTCATCTACTGCAACATGACAGGTGACACACAAGCGCGCACACTGTTAGTGCATGTCATATGCGACTCTTCTCCAATCTGTAAGCTCCAAATATTCATCATTTTTTCTTTCCACATCATTCCACAGAGGACATGGCGTGGATGGTGATCCAGCACAACAACACAGAACTCACCCGGGTTTATTCGTCTCCTGAGCTAAACCATCACTCAGTCTACTTTGACTACGATACTGAGGACGAGCAGTTGACTGCTGTCATCAGCCAATCAGAGCACTGCCAGCAGGAGCTGGTCTACCACTGCAGGAAGTCCCGCCTCCTCAACACACCAGGTGAGACCCAGAGTGGAAATCACAAGGTTACAGCTGTGGTTTTGTAAGAAAGTGAGGAAGTCAAAGTATTGTGAATTGCCGATGTAGCTTTTGTTTTTAAGTCATTGTTTTCATTGTCTGTTAAAGGGATAGTTTAGTTTTTAAATGTGGTTGTATAAGTAATTGACATTTTAACAACACGGAGAAGAAATATGAATTCAACCACTTACCAAAAGGCGCCTTATTTTTTTGCCATATTATTGGCCGTATACGTCTGACTCCACCTCTGTAGGTGTCGCTGTATCCCTCTATAAGCTAGTGCTTATTGAATCAGTTTCCTGTTGAACTTTACGTCACAGAAAAACCAACAGCGAAGCGTGCGATGGATCGTGCTGTGGTTACATGCTAATCATGATACAAATTAGACCCAGCATGGCTCTTGTGGTTGTTGTGTTGTCCGAAGAAAGACGCCTCTGCCATATGATCCAGAAGAGCTTCCCGTATCAGCTTAATCGACTCCAGTCCGATTAAGCTGATACATGCAGGAGTAATCGGAGTATGAATTGCATTATCCAGGTAAGTTAGTCTGACTAAGACCAGCTCGATTTTAGTCAGACTAAGGTGTTTACGTGACATTAAGAAAACTGAATTATTCCGACTGAAATCGGACTTTTAACATGTATGTAAACGTTTTCTGGTTGGAGACTGAAGTTCTTTAAACCACTCACTCTCCTGCAACCAACGCCGAGAGAGAAAATCACTGATTTTACATCAGATCCACTGCTACTCCATCAGCTATTTCAAATATGTTGTCTTCTGCCTTTAGTGTTGGATAAGTAGCTGTAGACCAGTAAAAAAGCTTTAAGTTTAAGTCATCATTAAAGTTACAAAGAGCACTGAGAAAAGTCACCCACAACCTCTGCACACACCTGCAGAACCTACATGTCAGGATACGTGCGAGCCGGAGAAGTCTTGAACGAGTAGCTACCAATTATCTGTCCAATTTCAGTGATACACAGTCGAGACTGGGCAGCGAGCCTGTAAGAATTCACTAAAGGCCACTGACAGGACAGAGCAGGCGGGGGATCAAATCTGATGGGTGCTTTTAGATGGATGGAGGAACAGATAGAGGTGGATCTTTTTATATCACATTTTATTAGCTGTAGCCGAGCTCGGACATAAAGTTAGTGTGTAGGATTTATTTGAGGCAATAAAACACACAGGCCAGTTCGTTGTTTGAATTTTCATTAGTGCATCACCTGAAACACTGAATATTTTGTTTTCATTAGCTTAGAGGAGGTACTCAGTTGTATGACTAGGTCATATACTCTAGAAAGGAGTATGCGGCTGGTGCTTGTCTTTGGTTTTCGTTGCACAATGTGACGAGGAGGATTTCTACTCCTCGTGCATGTGATGCCAGTCCATCACAGAGTTCCCTTTATGTTGTAAGCAGAGAGTCTGTATGTAGTATTTATCATGTCTTAGGTATGATGTAGCCGGGGTTTGACAAGAGGGTTTTGAACACACTCCAGAGGTCATTGCTAGACATTTATTTTGATATAGGAAACAGGTTCTTCTACAGAGTTTGCCATGTTGCACCACCAGGTTACTTGAAGGCAGGTTCTGCTGCAGGATTGCTATAGAAAGTTGAATAATCATATAACATTTATGATATAATCAGGTGTATAATACAGTATTGAATGTTTTAATTTTTTTATGTCAGGGTGTTCTTTATTTGCCTAAAATTTCAAACTTAAAAAGAAATACCGCTACAATTATTTTATGTGATTAAAAGCAATGATTGACAATTCTGGAAGCTACGTGAGACATTTTACATTTAGCTAAGAAAAGCCTGCCCCACATGAGAGGATAATTGGCCAGATTTCTGTCCCGATCTGGGCCTTCCGACAATCATGGGCGTCTTCTGATTTTAGGCTGATTTGAAGAGCTTATCTCGCCAAATTATCTTGTAGTGTGAAGGATTATCGGGCACGATTTTAACATCATCCGAGTCTTCCCGATTTTAACTTTTGATTCGAGCAATAACCGATGAGAGCATGTTGACCCGGAAACAGATGTTGCGTACTTTTGTTTACAGCTGTAACTTGTACAAGCCAAGTTGATTTTGTCTTCTCAGCCATGACTTCATCCACAGTTTTTTTTTTACGTTTCTCAGCACAAAACATCGCCCACCGTCCACCATTACATGTCATTTAGCAGGGAATGGAGTACAACCTGCCAGGGGTGGAGTTGAACTTGCGACCATGAAGTCTTTGCACATAGGGTCTTAACTTATCAGGGTGGTCCCTCATCTTGACTGGATCATCTAGTCTGTGCTTTCTCAGTTTTGAAACTTTGAATATCGGTTAAAAAGTTTTGTTGTATCTGTGGTCTCCCACAATTTGAACATTTTCTGGTGTGGGTTTACTGTGTGTGTGTTTCTGTGTTTCAGAGGGTGCTCCATTCAGCTGGTGGGTGGGAGGTCCATATCCAGGTCAGGTCCAGTCATACTGGGGTGGAGCTCAGCCGGGCAGCCGTCAGTGTGCCTGTGGTCTTCGTGACAGCTGTCTGGATTCTAACCACTTCTGTAACTGTGATGCCGACTTCAACCAGTGGTACAGTACTGTACTTTGTGTTATGTCCTTATGTAGGAAATTGCACAATGAAAGTGAATATCTTGCATTATTAATCATTTAAGGGGAACAGTATTACCATTTATGATGTCTTTGTATGAACTATAAAAAACAACAACAATTAGAGGCCTCTTGGTTAGCTGGTAATGCAGCTGGAGTGTATTATACAGTGCATACACTGTTTATATACTAACCCTAACTTTATCTCTCCACTGCAAATTGGACCTGTAAGTTTCAAGGACATGGACTTTAAACATTTATGTTTAATAAATGAAAAATACAATAATCTACACTGGTATTTTGTAAAAGCATGTACAGATTGTACATTATTCTAGTTCTATGGCTCTGTGTAATTATTAGTCCACTGGCCATTAGGTTTGTCCACTCTGTAAATCTAGTGAAAGATGATACTGATTTAGTGATCACTTTGCCATGAGGCTGTCATGTAGTTTTAAATTAAAACTGGGAATTTATTCAGCAATCTTTCTTTGATATTTTTGATTAAAACGTTTTAATGGAAGTAACACAGATAAATTGCTAACAACATTTCCATGAAATGTGGTACTGACATATAGTATTTGGTCCCCTAAATTAAAACCAGGTACTTTTCCTTTCACACCATCATCATGTCCAGTCCTTTGATTTATGACCAAATAACTGCAAAGCTAATGTCACCCTCATCAGTCCTGCTTGCACTTTGTGTTTACTTGTTAAATGTTAGCCTGTTAATCTTGTAACTGTGCATTACTAGTTACACCAAACAACCTCTCTGCACCGCTGTGAAATCAAGATTTTACTCCTTCGAATGCCAGGTTTTTGTCATGACGCCACCGTGTTTTCAGATGAAAAAAACAGAAAGTATGAATTTTTTTTAAAATAAGAATTTTTGAATTAATACAGCCTGTCAATGAGTAGCGACAACAGTGACAGTGCCATCTAGTGGAAATAGCATGTTTTTTTCTCTCAAAATGACGCCATCTGGTGGAGCCCAGATTGACAACCAGATACAATAAAATGTATGTATTATGCTTTAATAGGAGTGACATCAAAAACTGCAGTTGTGGACATTTTTTGCGCTTAACGGTCTGAGTGTTACACTCAGACCGTTAAGCGTAAACAGTGTATTGTGCACAGTGTATTTTAGCCTTAAGTTACAGCAGGAGCTGAGCTGAAAATAACAGGTTCAACTACAAATAAAAATACTCAATTTGCCAAAATTCATGCCATATGCATGAACGCAGACAAAATTATCAAAAAATGAAGAATGAAAAGTGCGTAAAAAAATGCACACATCTGTCCCTAAGGGTTAAAATATAATAAAGTTTCAGATTTAATGTCTTTAAAATAATTATTTTTTAGAAAAGTACAGAGACAGTTGTTGTTTCTGAGGCTTCTCAATTAAGTGGTTTAATGGAACCCGTGTTACAGCTCTAATCATGAATCACTAATAACATTACATCACTCTTTACTGGACTAAAATGATCCAGAAAATGTTCGTGACAAATCTGAAGCTATTTATACATCCGTCCTTGTGTGTTATCCTGTCCTGTATTCAAATCCCTTTATTCATGCTGTAAGCAATTCTGTATTTAGGTCACCTTTGTCAATCCTGTGACCAATGCTGCACTAACAACCATTTTCCCATACTGCTCCCGTCTCTCTTTCGGTTGTCTCCCTTCCACAATCTGACTCTGACTATTTCTAAAGACTTTGTCTGTTGTTGATATCACGCAAGATTCACTGGTGCCTACAGTTGTAGTTTTAGTTTCGATAACATTTTGTGAAACAAAGCAGATTGAACGTGTTTGGATCAATCTGTTCCTTCATAAAAGAGTTCCACATAATATCTTCGTTTGAATACTTAGTAGTTTGAGTTCATCTGTGGGCATAAGTTTTACACCTGCTCTGTTTGCATGATTAGTCAGCTTGCTAAAATTGATGTCCTCTTCTTTGCCCTCTCCTCTTCCTCTTCATCTCATTTTCCACATCCTTCTTCCCTCCCTCCTTTTCTAATCAACCTGCTCTGCTGTTCTTCTGCCTCTTCGTCCTCCATATTTGTTCTCTTGTATTAATTCCTGTCCTGCACTATTTCTTCTCCTTCTTTCTCTCATTCTTATCATTCACCTTCTTTCTTCTTCTCCACCTTTTTCTTCTTCTTCCTGTCGTTTGCCTCCTCGCATCCTCTTGCCTTTCTCCTTTGCCTCCTTTGAGGTTAGGCTTTTCTCCTTCTCCTTCATTTCCTTATCTTCGTCCTCTCCACTTTCTACTTTCACCCTGTCTTTCTCCTTCTCCTCTCCTGCTCTTTTTGCTCCTTGACAATTTTCCTTTCTCCTTTTCTCCTCCTCCACCTCCTCTCCACTACCTTTAGGACTAACGACTCAGGCCTACTCACCCATAAAGAGTCACTTCCTGTCAGGTCTCTGGTTCTGGGCGATGTCCAGCGACCCGGCTCAGAGGCTGCCTACAGAGTAGGACCCCTGCGTTGTCATGGAGACAGTAAGTCAATTGCAATCTCAAGGTTTTCTTCACACATCTTTTGTGGCACGAGTGATATTAAAGATTTTACATTTAACTCTGAACTATAGAAATCTCTTACAAATAGATGTAAATATTAACAGCAATGTCTGATTGAAATATGAACTAATCTAATTTATAATTGCCTCTAATGTTATAATAGTAGATGAATAATAAGATGTTTGTGCTTTTGTTCTTATGTAATTAGCCGAACAGTTGGTTCATTTGTTTACTGCACAATTTTCATTATACAGCCTTTAAAACTTTACTTTTAATTAGCTTTGTTTCACAGTGGTAAATCTCCTTACACGTACAGGGCCCTTTTATTTGATTTCATTTTTCAGAAAACTTCTGGAACGCTGCGTTTTTTGATAAGGAGACATCTTACCTTCACTTCCCCACCTTCCACGGTGAGCTGAACGCGGACATCTCCTTCCTCTTTAAAACCACATCTTCTTCTGGGGTGTTCCTGGAAAATCTGGGTATCAAGGATTTCATCCGCATAGAACTCAACTGTAAGTAAGAGTGTAGGAATATAACTGTTTTTTGGACACGTTTCGACAGGGAAAGTGCAGGTGTTCACATCAACAACGGTTATGATTCTGCTCAGTTCATGTAAGTCAGTGGAAAGCTTGGTTGGTGAGTTTGCTGATTTGCTGCGGGCACTTTTGCATCGTCCGTGTGCACAACAGCATTCAGATCAGTGGGGAAGTTGAGATGTCAGATATACTGTAATCTCAGAAATTCTTCCTACAGGTAGGAAGGTAGGACAGGTGTTCATGATCAAATGAATCAAGTCACATAGTCCCATTATCGCTTTCATCATTATTAGTCACAGGATCTGAGACTGAGAAGTGTTTTTAAATGCTTCAACTTGTGGAAACACTGACATGTCCATCACTCCCCCTCATAATAATTCTTCATTTACAAAGACAGTATTTTCTTTCCCAGCATCAGTATGTTGTTTAGTTATGTCAAATATTTGTTTTTCATGCTTTTTGGTCCATTGTATCGATCTAAAATAGGCAAACAAGGGATTTCTGTGTCACAAAACAGATATAATAAATGAAAATATCATCGTTTCGGTGGAGCGTGTCTCTCATCACAGCTGTTGTTATGACAGCTGGTGCTGAGGTGACTGTGTATCTTTATTACTGCTGTTAACATGACGGAAGTTAGGCCAGAGAGCAGCTCCCTACATTAACTGACGCGCCACAGTCCCACAGCAGTGATGCTTTCTCCTCCACTGTTACCATCGTCAGTGACGACCGCTGTTTTGCTCAAACGTGCACTTATGTAACCACCCTGTTAACTTCAGTGTTGTGATGGATGAAAGGACTCTACACAAGGGCTTCAGATCACCTCTTTAGTTTTTAAACTGCGATAGTGATGACTACATGGTAGCCTAGGATAGAAGTTTCACTCCTACTGGGACAGCTTTGTACATACAGGTCACGTCTTGTCTTAGAAATAGCTCTGAATTGAATTTGGCGTCCCTGGGTCCATTGCTAAGTCTTTAAACTGCTTGCCACTAAAAAAAAAAATAACAGCATGTGTCTTTCTGTGTGGTGGATGAAGGTATCCAAATATTTAGGCTTATTATTAATTTTTTTTTTGTTACTTTACTAACAAAAGGAATACAGGTACCAGGGTTCCCACAGCTTGATTGACATCAAATTCAAGGACTTTCCAGGACCACTTCCCTCAAATTGAAGAACGAAATGTGCTGACACAGCTTAAGATGGGAGGGCAGCCTGTAAGAGCTGTTTCGTCCACTTTCATTGATTTGCAGCACGCTCTGCATCTGGACAAGTGATTGTCTTTGGGATCTTAGGCAAACAAGTCTTCGTAATTTGTTTTGCGGTGAGGCAGAGAATTTGTATTTCCCAGGCATCACGTCATTTGCTCTACTGTTCTGCATGGAATCTCACGTCAGTGGCCGAGAGAGACAGTGGACAGTGTCCACAACACCCCTAGTAATTATGACTCCACGTTTGTTCTGAGTAGGCCTCGTCTACGTACACCAAGCAATGCAGGGCACACGAAACAGTAGGTGGTGTCGGAAACAAACGAGGGAGACATTTACCTAAATATCACCTTCAAATCTACAAAATTCAAGCACTTTTAATGACTCATGTCAATTCACACACTTTCAAGGATTAGAATATACAGGTAGTCTTGATGATTACTTCACACCCATTCACACAGGACAGCTATGCACAGAGCTTTTTCTGTCACATGCACCTGTTCACATGCAGCACGGCCACCAGGAGCAATTTTGGGTTAAGTGTCCTAACCAGGGACACATCAGCTTCGGACTGGAAGACAACACACTACACCACGGATCTTTCAGCCATCTGATGTCGTACCTCAATACAGTGAGAGCTTTGACTTGCATCATAACTAACATGTTTACAGAATGCTGATTTTTATATTGATCATCATCCCTTTGATGCAATAGTGTGCACATATTTGTTAATAACAACAACAGAGTACTGATCATAGCTCATCATGTCAATCCATACAATAATGAGACCTAATATAAAGCCAAAAATGTCAACCTCGTGAGGCCAGAGGAAACGTCAAGACGTTGGGTGAAGTCATTAGGGTTTATCCTTCATTCATGCATTATTCAACGTGAGGCGTCGTCTGCTGCAAAGAAAACGTTGCTCGTGTGCGGACAACACGGAGGCGGACTGAAGACGGTGATGGTTGTAGACAGCTCATGTACCACAACTGTGTGAGCTGAATAAATGGCGAAAGGTGATACTACACACTGCACAGACTGGCAGGAGGAATGAGTAGAAATGTGACATCATGTCGGCATCATTCCACACACACTTAATTGTTAGTGTAATGTGTGCAAGGTGTAATGTGTGGAGCTGTGTCAGAATTCAACAAGAAAAGTCAATCTCAATCTGCTGGCATCATCGTCATCCAAACTCGTAACCGCCTCTTTTGTTTTACCTCACTTTATACCTGTATTTTCTCTATTTATTCTCAATCCTCTGTCCTGTCCAGCCTCGACTGAGGTCGTGTTCTCCTTTGATGTGGGCAACGGGCCGCTGGAGGTGCGAGTGGAGGCAAACATCCCTCTGAACGACGACCGGTGGCACAGCGTGCGAGCCGAGAGAAACGTGAAGGAGGCCTCACTTCGCGTCGACGAGTTTCCCGCCACTACGCAGGAGGCTCCTGCTGATGGACACATTCATCTGCAGCTCAACAGCCAGTTATTCATAGGTGAGGAGTTTGTTTTAAGTTAAGGGAGGAGACTAGGTTGGTTTTAAGCTGTGATTCCCCAAGTGTAGGCTGAGGCCCATGGTGGGCTGTGATGATACTGTAGGGGGCAGCGAGAGGTCATAGACATAAAGGGAAAGTTTAATTTTTATTCTTGGAATTAAGCTTCTACATGATTTGCACACTGCACAGAGAGTGAAGCGTTTTACATCATGCTGATGAATGCAGAAGCAACATACTCTACCGAGCACTAGTTAACCCTCTTATGACCATCGTGATAATCCGGCCGCCTGGATTTCTTTAGATTTTATGGCTGTAGAATTGTCAAAACATGTTCAATGAGTGAGCATGCCCCTTTTTCCAAGATAACTTTCACTTTCGTTATCTGGCAGTTACTCAACTGGAATTACGGTACTGAGAAGACTCACTGGTGAATCTTGTCTGTCGTCCTGAGGGCTACTGTAATGAGTATATGGACACAAAGTTCCATTTCTCTGCTTTCCAGTATCCATCCATCCATCTTCTTTTTTAAATTTTATTAATCCTTATTAATTTTATTAATCCTCCTCTGCATTTGACCCATCCTAGAATTAGGAGCAGTGGGCTGCCACACTGAGTAGCACCCGGGGAGCATTGGGAGTTGGGTACCTTGCTCAGGGGTACCCCAGCCCTTTTTGGCCAGGTGGGGATTTGAACTGGCGACTTTCAGGTTACAAGTCAAGTTCCCTTTCCACTTGGCCATGGGCTGCCTTTCTGCCACTTTATCCTCCATGTGAGGGTCGCGGGGGGGGTGCTGTGCCAACCTCAGCTGACATAGAAAGGCAGGGTCACACAGTCTAGGAGTTACGGTAATGAAAAGTGCACATGCCAGTTCTTGTCAGCAACGACAGGATGGTTACAGAAGGGTTAAATAAGATGGCTGCATACAGTTAGACCATTGCTGAAAATGCCAAGAAACGCCAATAAAAAGTTCTACTGCTAAAAATAACATTCACAATCATATTTTAATAATCACAATTACAATTTTGGAATCTGTGTGCCTGCATGTGCCAATCACGGCTGCTGCTGTTCCTGCACCACATAGCTCCAAGTTTCCTGGAGGCAGTCTGGATGAGAAACGTTAAAAGACAGATATACATCCCATAACTTGCCAAAGCACTGTAGAAACAACATTACTCAGAAGTCCACAGGGGGGATAGCGATAGAAGTTGTGCACTGGAAATGTTCAAATGATATTTTCTACCCATTCATGAAAAAAGTCACATATGTAAGGAAATAGTTGTTGCAATTGAAGGTATTTCGTGTTACTGAAAACAATTAGAAATCATTTTTTATTTGAAATTCTTAGGTTTTGGAATGGCTGGTCAGAGAGCATGGCAAGGATGCCGTTGAGAGAGTTATGCTTCCGTGTCGGGGCTGAATAATAAATCTTTTCTCTTCTTTTTTTCGGCCCTGCTATGCCAGGAGATTACAGAGCTTTTGTTTCACCAACTCATCTTGAAGCAGGCAGCTGCTCACAGAAATTAAACCCCAGAAGACTTTTGCCTTTGACTCATAAAGTGCTACAATGTCCAACTTTCCCATGTAGTTTCTTATTAGCTAAAAGTTTTGACACTGCACCACACAAGTCTCAGATGGGCAGCTGCTAGATTTACACCAGCAGAAGCTGCAGCAGTCTAACTACAGCAAACCTCATCTTCAGGGTCATTTATAAGCTCACTGGCCCAAGGTGCTGCTGGTGTTAGCGGCAAGTCTTTAGCCTTGGAAAAAGGGGGATGTTGTGTGATGTTATCAAGCACTGAATAATGAATGGTGGCCCAAAAGAGTGGATTATTCTTTGTTTGTGTACGTGTGTAGTCTCCAAGGATCATAACAGAGCCATATTGACTTGTTGACGGGAAGATTACACTACCTTCTGCTTTGATTAAGTTTGACAGATACTCGTTATTTACATTTATCCACTTCGTGCTGAGCTCTATTGCACAGTTCGTTTCTCATTCATGGCTTTTTAGGTAACAAAGGGATTTTGTTCTGTGTTTTACAAAAAGGATAATATGGGAGAAATTAAATATGATCCCTCTATTTCAAATTCCTGTTAAGTACTCACATAGTTCTTTATTCCCCTCAAATTCATCTGTCATCCCAAACTCTCTCATCCTCACCTCATCTCCACTGACTCTCAACACGCTTTAAGTGCTTGTTTCTTATTTGACAAACACTTGAGTGGAATGAAAAATCCATGAGGAGTTTGATTTCTACAAATAATATGGACATTCATTCGGCTGTAGACACGCATTTAAATAAGAAGAATAAAAAAAAGTCAACCAACAAATCATAATGATACTTAAGAGGTGGAGAAGGAAATTGCTTGTTTGGCAGAGTTAAACTAATAATCCTTCCTGGACAGCCAGATATAAGTGACCATGTGTTGTTCTCCTTATATGGGCAGGATGCTGTTTACTGGCGATGCCAAAAGGATTTGCATTTTCAAATGAAAAAATATGACTTCAATATGGGTTTTTGAAATAGACGGCAGTGGGAGATCGTGTTTGTTTGCTAAAGATGAGATTTACAGCAAATCCATATGGAGGGAGTCATGTGCGCCACACAGTTGCTGATAAACCATTATATTGCCTCTGATGAATTTACATGAAACAAGTTATTCTGGTCCTTCCAGCTCTAGGACGTAAATGTCATGACACATGTATATATTTAGAGAGCTATAGAGCGGTAGATTGACTTGCATGAACATAACCCCCCTCCCCCCGCGTCACATCTTCATGGACACCAACACAACAGCACTGCTGCTGTAAAAGTTTCTATGGACACACTTGCATAGTATTGTTACTGTGTTTGGCTGATAAGAACAAACAGGGTTTTCTGCTAATGAAGCCCTGCTTTGCGTTCAATACCCGACCTTTGTTGTTGTGACACCATTAAGTGTCGCAACAGCTGAATGTCTCACCGTCGTACACGTTGGTCTTACACTGACACTTCCTGCCCTTTAATTCTTTCAATGTCTTTAGATCGCCATCACATGCATTAGTTTTGCATATGTTGTCACATGTCAAAATGTCTCAATGTTTCAATTAAATGCTATTAATTAAGGCTATTTTCAGTAGTTCATTTATTAGGCTTGTGCATAAGCCTGGGTGCACACAGCTAAGTTGGGTGTCACATTGAAAGTTATGCAACTGCTGGTAAAATTACATAATTCGCATTTATCGACTGCATTTGATCAGACAATCAAGTTTTAATTTCCAACAGGCTGCGGATGCAGCAAGTTTAATAAGCTGAATATTTTTTTTAGCAAGATATGAAAAAAACTGATGTGCTTAGAAGTGTTTTCTTCTAATGTGTGAATCAATCAATGCCTTTTAAATGTCAGTATAATAATGTCAGCCAATCCATTTGTTTCCACTCACTCTACTAAATGACCTGAGCTCTGTTGATGATTGGAGTAATGTCGATGAATTTCAATGACACTTTGTGAGTTGAGAGTTTTTGTGCGGCTCTGGCAGCACTACACCTTTGTGCCGTGTGTGGTTTATAACCCAACGATAACTGAAGTTAGTGAGCTCCTCCAGTTGAACATTTGAAGCTTCTCCATTAATAATAATAATAATAATAATAATAATAATAATAACTGATGGAGGAGCTGGATGGATATCTAACCACATGTAACCCAATCTACAGCCTGCACAGGTATTGGGGTGGGGTAATATCGTACCGTGACTTAAATATCACGATAATATCATATCGTATCTTTAGCGATTCAACAACATGTGATTAATTAACTGCAGACAGAAACGATAACAAAGATAAAATGGAAAAGTATTCACACTTAACATTTTAGATGAACATGGTTTGATAACTTTGTATTTTATTGGGCTTCTTAAAATAAACTACACTCATTTATTGTATTACTCACTTACTGACACATTAGACAACACTTTACATTACAGTGTATGTTAACAATATAGCAATAGTATTGTAATTATATGCAGTAGTATAGTCATTTCATCTTATCGCTTGGGTAATAACAGAGGAAAATGTGTGTGGGACACAAGTAGAGCTGCAGCTAACGATTATTTTCATAATCGATTAATCTGTCGATTATTTTCTCAATTAATCATATAATCGTTTGGTCCATAAAATGTCAAAACATTTTGAAAAATGTCGATCAGTGTTGGTCCAACCTTGAAATGATGATGATCTCAAACTTGATTTTCTTGTTTTTGTCCACAAACCAAAATGATTCAGTTTTAATGATTTCTTTGTTATGTGGAGCAAAGAAACCAGAAAATAATATTTAAGAAGCTGAAACTAACCCAGGAATCTTGTTTTAATAATGAAAAAAGCTTCAAACCGATGAATCCATTATCAAAAAAGTTGATGATTAATTTAGTGATCGAGTAATAATCAAGTAATCGAGTAACTGTTTCAGCTCTAGACACAAGGAATGATGAACTTCTACTTAATCATATGGTAATGATCATGAAAGTATTACACTAGCCTTTAGTTTTACATATTACCAAGCTTTTACCTGAATGTGAGCAAAGTATTACTGTAATATTGCCTCCTTATTACAACCAGATTACCTTTGTTATTAACAAGCTGGAAAATGCATAGAGATAAGATATTATTACCATAATATTACCCCTATATTACAAAATGATTGGTATAATAGTGACACACTGTTACTATGCTGCCAATGTGATTTATAGCGTTAACATCTATGGATTTGATTCTAACCAAAGTGGAAAAACAGGGAAGGATGTAGTATACCTATATTTGAGGAAGTTTTGCAGATTTCAGGTCAGATTTTCTCCTTGTGAAACAGAAATCCTGATGAAGATGGTGTTTAGCTACTTGTTGTGAATGTGACATACAAAAGCAGAATCTCTAAAATGACTGCCCAGGGCTTGTTTGCATCTGCACAGCCACAGTTTAAGTCTCGAGTTGTTTCAGGCTTCGACTTTTCTTTTCTCAGACTCATAAATACAAATGCCTGCAAATATCAACATAAAACAAGTCAATGTCATGTTCAAAAGGCTAAAAGGTTCCGTGAGGATACTGCAACTGTGACTTTTGGTCACCCGAATCTTTGCAGTTAAGTGGGGAGGAAGAGATTCCCTGAAAACAGCTCAAAAACATGACTCTACTATGACTGTTGCCAACACTGAGGCAATATGAGAGGGTCAGTATATCCTTTTTTTTCCGTTTCCTTGACAGGAGGGACTGCATCTAGACAGAAAGGCTTTCTGGGCTGCATCCGTGCTCTGCAGCTCAACGGTGTCACTCTGGACGTGGAGGAGCGGGCGAAGATCACCCCCGGGGTGCGACCCGGCTGCCCGGGCCACTGCAGCAGCTACGGCTCCCTCTGTCAGAATCACGGTCGCTGTGTGGAGAAGTCCAACAGTTTCTCCTGTGACTGTGGTCAGTCTGCCTACACTGGAGCCTTCTGTCATCAAGGTACAGCAGCAGAGCGTCCTGTTTTCATCTTTCTTAGAAGAAAAGAATAAGATATTTGTTGGATATTTCATCATGTGCTTCGTGGCGGTCCCCCTTTGAGGCTCGTCAGGTCAAGTTCATGGTAAATGCAACAGCTTTCTTTTTTGTTGACATGCAGCTATACTGGATAGAAGCGGAGAATTTGGCGACCACATTCTAAAAGTGTTTTATATTATAATATATTACTGTATAATATTATGTACAGATTGCTGTTTTTTTTTTGTTTTTTTCTTGAAGAACATATGGCAGGTGAAAGTGGAAAGCAGTGACTGAACATTTTCTTAAAACTACTAGAGTTAGAAGCCTGCTGTGTTTGGAAAACTCCTCCAGGCATTAGATGGGAGGTTTCTGGGCATGAAACGCAAACAAAAGGAAGTGCGCATATTTGTTATGTTGTTTAATGTGGAACTAGCTGTTGTACCTGACAACCCACAACGTGAAAACAAAGCAATGACAAAAGCAAAGCCACGAACAATAACCACGCTCTGTCGGAGTTCTGTTCACGGTGTGTATACATTCGGAGGGTTTTCCTCTGCGCTGGAGTTTGCATGTTTGCATGTCTGTTTTTGGGACTTACAAGATATTTCCTTCCTGCTCAATGACTGCTTTCTGTTTTTGGCATCACTCTGAGGAAACGACAGAAGCTGTTGTGCATGAAATTCCTCGAGGAAAACAAGTGACAAACATACCGACGCAAGTCACTGGGATCACACGTTTCCCTCGCTCCGACGTGACTTTGACTGACACTTCTCACCTGTGTCTACACGATAGCAAGACTGACTAACAGGATAATTATGTGCATAAACTGGTGTTAAAGTCTAATTCCAAATATAGTGCTGACATTTTAATTTGTAATGCTCATGTTAACTTGTTGTAATGTTTCAGAGCGAATGGCAAAACTGCAGTGTAAAGCAGCTTTGAGTGGCCAGCTATACTAGAACAGCCCTATATACAGTGTATACATTCAGCATGAGTACATGAAAAGTAAGATTTTAACATGAAAGTCAGGTCAATATTATAACATAATTTAACAAAATCTTCAGTTTTACCAAATTAGTTGATGCATAAATGAATACACCCCACAACAAAAACTGCTGCATCTGGTATTTCGCATGACTAAGTCTTCTAGGCATGCATTGAACAAGTTGCCAACATGTTGCAGCATTTATCTTTTGCCATTCTTCAAGAACGACCTCTTTTAGAGCCTGGATGCTGGATGGAGAGTGATGCTCAATTTGTCTCTTCAGAATTCCCCATAGGTGTTGGATTGGGTCCAGATCAGGGGACATACTTGTAGTCTAAAATTCAGCTTTGCTCCTGAGACGTTCATCGGGGAGCATTTATTTTTACAACATGGTCTTGACTGAATTTGTTAGGAAGGACTTTTTTGTGTGTGCAAATGAACACATCTTGTTTGCAATTGTGTAGTATAGCAGTATGATTCTGAAAGGAAATCAAAGGGCTGTACTCATTTATGCTGAGCACTGTGAATACAGACCATTTACCAGTACTCATACTTTTAAACTTTCAGAGGTTTCGGTCAGCTTTGACCCGTGGATGTCCATCACCTACATCCTCAAGGAGCCGTACGACCTGAGCAGCAACAGCAGCATCATACCGTCATCCATCTACACTGATATGTCGCTGCGGGGAGAGAACATCTCCTTGAGCTTCAGGACCCTACAGAGTCCGGCTCTGCTGCTCTATGTCAACTCTTTCTTCAAAGAATATCTGGCCCTGCTCATCAACAGACATGGTGAGCGCACTCAAAAGAGATTTTTGTTCTTCACCAACGTTCAATTTCTATCAGTTATTCTCCTCTGTAGCTTAATAATAAACACTTGGTCCGGTCACTATTCAGTAATAATTCTCCTCTGCTATGTTTTCAGTGCCATTCCTGCTACCATGTTCACATTTTTAATCACTGTTGAGCCTCATGTAGCGCCAGTTGACAGGAAGCCATGTCAGTGTTGCGTAAAATATTGGCTGTCATCTAGTGTCTGTAACTTGTAAATGTGCCGTCACAGAAAGTGTGAACTTGTCTAATGCTATACAAATGAAAACAAGCTATTGTGTGTCGAGGCATCAAAGGCCTTTACGTTTGATATCATTGTCATTAATTAAATCTTACACATTCTGCGGTTCAAGTGTTTCCTCCTATGACAGATAAAGCTGAGGTTGAGCAGGTTTTCAGTAACTGACCGAGGCATTATCACATATCTGCTGTCTTGCTAGAGTATCTAATTAAATCCCAGAGAGAGAGAGAGAGAGGGAGGGAGGGAGGTTTCACTTGGGTGCACCATAAAGGCTTTTCTCTGGTTTCTCTTTTGGTGCCGCAGTAACAAAAGCCTCAGCTGCTGCACACGGAGACAGTATCTCAGCATCTCACCGACAACCTGTGCCCTCTCAAATATGCTTTTTTTTTTTAAGTTCAAATGTTTCCATCTGTGGCATTAAGTATAAACTGGAAAAGATTGAATCATGAATTGTCAATAAATGGTTTGTTGCTTTGAAATTCAGCATCTGGCGCCAGAGATCTGGATGAAAATAGCATTTCTTGAAAAGCCTAAAAGCTAAAAGCAGTTTGTAAATTAGATTGTATTGATATGTTGTCTCTCTATTATTTCTTTAACAATTTCTACAATGTATTTTAAAGTATATAAAAAGGAAATGATATATAGTTATTACAAGTGATTTACCAACTTATTGATCTGGATTTGTCACTCAGTGTAAAACAAGTGCACAAAACTCTTTTCTACTCGTCTGTTCTCAGCTGGTGGACACAGACCATATAGAGAGCAGCAGGTATTCTTTATGTACTCCAGGATTGCATGTTGAGTCTGAAATGTGTGGGATTTTTGAATGAACTCTCAACTCGCACTCGTTTTGTTGTTCTTTGCACAGATGAATTGGAAATGAGGTACAAGTTGCACAGCAGCAGAGATGTGGAGGTGTTGGCCAGCAGAGTTACAAACCTGGCTGATGGACGTCTGCACACCGTGAAAATCTGGAGACTGGCAGACACGGTGTCTGTGCAGGTACTTTTTTGGAATAAAAAGTGTAAATAATCAGTTTACAACACTTAAAAATGTGTGGAATGCACAATTACATTGTCACATGGAGCCGTGGCTCATAGCAATTGATATGGGAAGTCGACTTTCATTATCGTTATTAAATAAAACTGCTGGCTTTCACTTATTTTATAACCCCGAGCAAAAAAATATCCAACTGCAGAAGATATTGATTCACATACTAATGTTCAATAAATGAGTATCTACATCGTTAAAATTAAGGGTCCAGTCAACAGGAACAGAACTGGGACCAATCCAAGCATATAAGTGAAATAATTGAAATCCAGCACCAAACTGTTCAAAAAATTGCTTTGAGAAAACAAAGTTTTGTTTCGTTTTCTGTGGTGAGTCCCAGGTTGAACAGCATCAGCAAATCTCCATTTGATAAATGATTCACTGAAGCCAAAATGACACCCTATTCTCTGTTTTATTAGCTTTTCTTTCATATAGGCGTCTCTCACTCGCTCTCTCTCTTTTCTCTCCGAGGCATTTACCTCCTCAGACCCTCTTCTACTTAAACTTCTCTGGTCATGACTGCCGCACCACATCTTACAGCTCTATTGGGTTCCAGATCTGAAACTAACTGATCAATATTATACAATATGCATTGCAGACCGGAGGCAGATCCTCCTGTTGCATTCAAGGTTTTATAGCTCACTTTCCTGCAGCCATCCATCACAATTTGGATAAAGAGGAGCTGACACTTTGTCTCCATTAGTCTTTGCTGTCTACGTGCTAACCTCGAATATGACATTTACATTATCCTTCAGATCGACCAGAATACCAGAGAGGACTTCAACTTGACATCTGATGTGGAATTCAACAGCATCAAGTCGCTTATTCTGGGCAGAGTGCAGAGTAAGTGACGTCTAGATTATACAACTTCCACAGAGTTGTTTGAATAAGTGCTTTGAGATGCTCGGCCCCATGCGACTAAACACTATTCTAGGGCTTTCTGCTGCACTTGTTTCACTTCTTTGAGTGAACCGGAGGGACTCCGGGACACTCAGTCCAACAGCTGTGGTGCTTGTATAAAGCAGTTGACACATTAATATTGTCAAAATGAGCTCACTTAACTGTGGAAATCACTCCAAAGGTGAAGCCACCCACTTAAATCGTAGTTATGAGGCATTAGATTCAGTGTGTCTGCGTGAACAGCATTGTTGCTCACTGATGCAGAAGTTCAGACACTGCATTACACGTCGGTGAACTTTTATCTGTGTTATCAAAGTGATGAGTAATACCGCCTTTATGTCGGCGTGGCTGAGAGCAGCTTCAGGCAGCTGTAGTGGTAATAACTTTAGAAAAGGTCCTTCACTTTGTATGGTAATGAGGGGAGATTGAAAAGAACAAATTACGGAGAAGATTGAAGTCAGCGCCCTGCATTTCAGCATAACAACCAATAAGTCTCCGCTGCCGAGTGTGGGGTCAAACTCAACCAGGAAGTCAGACGGTACAGTTCAGCCTCTGTCTGCATCCCAGAACTCTCTATCATACAACTGTTTGTGCTTTACTTTTTATTCTTCTTTTTTTTTGTAGGGGGAATAAAAGTATTTGCAAATTGAAAAAATATACACAGCCATTTAGAAACTTAATGTGCCAGCCCAATTTCATTCTGAAAATCCTCTGTAGCCCGTCAAAACCTTTAATCCACACACAATTTCCCTTTTTCCCCCGCCTGAAAGCCGCCGCTATATCATGCTCAAATGAGCACATAAGGAACTGTTCCGTCAACTGTGATCCAACCACCAATTACTGACAGACACAGCATGTTCCTGTGTGAATATGACACCTGTTATACTGAGTCCACAGCAGTGGTGATTGCTCTAAGACAACAAGGGACGCTCGGCTCCCTCTGAAATGTCGGCAAATATGTACTGCGTTAGATTTCAACACTAAACGTGAGCTAGAACACAATTAGAACATTGTTACTAGTTTGTTCAGAATCAGCTGTTTATCATATTCCTGTAGCAAACTCCGCATTAAAACCACTTAAAGCTCCGCTTCAACTGTTGGACACAGAATAGCTTTTTTTCTTCACGTACAAAGCCTTTTGCTATATTCTATAGCCTAAACTAGACAAATAATGTAACCTATTTAATTTATAGTAAAGCCCATATCTACAATAATTACTATATAATAAAGTAATATTCAAATCTGGACTGAGAGAATGACACTATTATAGGTTTTTAGTTACTGGTGTCTATTATGTACAGCAGGTTTTGAAAAATAATGAAAAACTAGATGTGTGATTCAAGCCAGTGTAGTACATGGTGCACATTTAACCCTTTAACACCTGATTTTAACCATAAAAAGGCCAGAAAATGTCCTGTGAGTAAGTGTTTTCAATATCTGTCAGTTAGTTCCAATTTACTGCATGTTAAAATAGCGTGTTAACAATTTTAAATGTAGCAAAACAAAAGGTTTTATTCAAAAAAACACTGTAGTGGTACATGAACAGCAGATTGTGTGTGTCAAATTTGAAATTTGAACAGTATAAAGCATATTTAAACATTTGTTTGATTATTCGTCTCAATGTCCAAACATGGGCCAAAAATATGGAAACTATATACAGGCGTTTTTCCGTCTCTTTCCTCTCTGGTGACTAGGACTCTGATTCGCCGGCTTTCTGCAACAGCGCAAGTGAAATTATCGTTATAACCACATGTTGGCTTTGATGTGCAATTTCTCAGCTTTCAGGAACCGTTGTTACACCAGCCGTGTGGCGTAATTACGGTAATGCAAAGTGCGCTTGCACAAACGTGTCATCTGCGATAAGCTCTGTATGTAAAGAAATCAATATGAATGAATGTGCACGCCGTATGAAATGGTTTGGTGCCTTTGTGTTTATTGTGTCGATGACCCAGACCATGGTTGGTGTATGACCCAGCTTTTCTCCGAGCCACGGGACTCAGGCAGTCATATCAGTATCAGAATCAGAGAGGCTGCAAGACACTTGATATACTTTCACTCCCTGCCAGCACTGTCATCCATCAGCCCTGACTTAAGTGCCAGAAAACAACAGAGAGACTGAGACTCTTACACACAGAGAGAGAGGGAGAGAGGGGAGGAAAAGAAAAGTGATGCAGAGGTGGAGTTCACTGACACAGGGCCACTGTGACAGTGCTCACACAAACAACCCTCTTAGTAACAGACTCATTTTAGCACTTTTAACTTACTATAACACTTTTTGTTGTTTATTTATTTGTATTTTATCGACATTATCCCAAATTCTTTCCACTTTTTCATCCTGAGTCTGTCTTTAAGAGACATTTTAACATTCTGAGATCATTCTCATGGCTGTGACTGTTTCCAGTTATTTTCTCTTTTTTTGTGATTTCTTATTATTATCAGCAGAACTCAAAAAGGTTTTGATTTTGGTATTGATCTGAAACAGATCCAGATTTTTTTTTTCCTTTTAATTGTTGATCTTGTGAGATACGGGAATTTATCAACATTGTTGAGCGAGAGGACATGTTACCATGACAACCAGTGCCAGCTAGACACACCTCCAGTAGGTAATTCTCGATCTTTTGCATCATTCTGCATTTGTTTGGTTCTTCATGAAGAGAAACAATGCAACGTTACATACTGAGAAACAGAGTGTCGTCTGGAGGCCGTTATGCACAAAGAATAATATGAAACATAATTTACAAAGATATTGTAATGCATTAGGATTATGTAATAATGATGTACACATCTGCAAAAAAACCAACCTAAAGACTCCAGTAAAATAATGCAACAGCTGTGACCAAAACCTCTCCAATTTCAGTCATTTGCCCCAAAATGTATATAAGCTCAAGATCGAAGATCGAAGTCTGATCCACAGCTCAACAGTGTCCCATTTATGAGATGAAAAGCTGCTTCTGTCGAGTAATGTCCCTGATGACTGGCAATTTTGTGATCCCTAAGCAAATCATGCTGCAGCAATAATTACAGTTCACGCTGACAATTATTGCTACTAAAGATTTTATTTAGCACCTGCTGTCACTGACAGTCAAGCTGTCAGTATCTTGGCCAGTTCCTTTGGAACTTGTGTTTGTGATGATTTATTCAATACATGATGTTGACAGTTTCATAGTGAGACAGGTTTGTCATATGGTTGGACAAGTATTTCCTTTTGGGGTCTAAACGTGAGTGAATATTGTCTCATTATAGTAATCCTCCATGACCATGTCCACTATAATAATAAAAAAACAAAAATGCATTTATACTTTTGCATCAAATGGAAACCCTCATTCTGCCAAAACAGTCATTTTTAAATGTTGTATAATAGTTTTGTATCATTGGTTGTCATATCATTAGATTTTTTAAACTTTTTGGTTATTTCATAATAAAGAATGTACAAGAGTTCCTCATTTTATCAATGTATGTAGAAACTATCAAAATTACAATCTTTACCTCTCAGACGTAGTGTTGTACAGAGCAGAATAATATAGCAGAACAATTCAACTATTCAAATAAAACACAGAGGCACAGTATTTTTTTACAGCTTAATGTTTTACATTTTTATATGTTCAACATTACATCCTCAGATTTGAATTTCCATTTATTCAGTATCATATTAGTCTCTGTGTTCTCTTCACCTCTTCATCTCATTCACTGCTTTGATTCCGGTGCGTTTACTCTGAACTGCAGCTGTGGATGTACAGGATTACAGGATTAAGATTATTTGAATTCCACACACAAATGGCAGATTACAGTGCTGACAATACAAACGGCCTCCATAGAAATGCTGTATGTAAATGTGCTCATCAACCACAGTCTCACCGAGATGAATGTGAGACTCATAACGGGAGACTCATTACATGCAAGTGTCTCACTCTCTGTCTCTCTGTGGTCAGAGTCTGATGAGCTGGATACGGAGCTGGTTGGTTTGGCCTCTCTAGGATTCACCGGCTGTCTGTCAGCCGTTCGCTTTAACTCCTTCGCTCCTCTGAAAGCCGCCCTGCTGCTCATCGACAGCCACGTCACCGTCAAGGGCCCACTGGTCCTGTCGAGCTGTGGATCCTCCTCTCCGGCCAAGCCCTCCACAGCAGAAACCACACACTCCTTATCAGGTACAGGGAGCAGACTCAGCCCTTGCACTGCACTTTATACAGTATACTGAATATCATTAGGTAACCGCCTCATTCTTCTTCCACTGTGGGAACCTATTTGTTTTACCTTTATTATTATTCTTGGAGGTGCTCACCACACTCTTTTTACGGGGCTCATTAACCATCGTCCTCGACGATCAGAAGAGTGATGGCGTGCGACATAACATGACATAAGTCAGACAACTGCTGTCAACAATCCCCGTCTGTGTTGAGTGATGTTTCTTACACTGACTCTTACCTTACTCATCATTTTCATCATGTTCCTTTGGTTTTATTCGCCTGTGCTGCTGGTCAAATTCAAATTTGGCTGAAACATTTGAAGATGAATTGGATTTTTTTTTTTTTATATGACACCAACATAATCTCAACAGTCTTTGACTTGCATATGAACTGATACAAATCAAAAATCCACAGTTCCACAGATCCAGAGTGAGTGAGGAAACATTACACGACACGTGGGAAAGAACATTCATATTAAAAACATAATGCAAGGTGCAATGAAATAAATATAATAAAAACTGTGCTGGTTAAAAAGATTGTTGACTTGATACCTTTTATTTATCTCATTTAAAGTCTACCCTACATGTTGCCAGTCTGCACAGACATGGATTAACACTGGATCTTGAGAGTTTGGTGGATTTGTGCCATTCAAGTACATATTCTTTGTTGTTCTCGCTCACTTTCATATGTCTATGACCTCTAGGATACATCTGCCTCCCTTTCTTTCCCTCTACAGATCAACCTGGTTCAGTCGACCCAGGTCAGCCTTTAGTCAACGCCATGAGGAGCGACTCCGCTGTAATTGGAGGTAATGCAGCAATTACAAACAAATCGATAATAAATCAATCAGGTACACTGAGATGTTAACATGTATTATAGGTGTGGTCTCTAAAAGAGGAGAAAAAGACGAGATCAGATTTCACACTACACAGAACTTGTAGACTTCCACTTTAATAATGACCCTTCCGCTCAAGCAACCATCCATTCTTTCCACCGATTGAGGTAGAAGCAGCTTCTTGGGTTTGTTTACACCAGGAACAAAGCTTTCAGTTATTGTCATGTGTTTAGATTGAGGGGGAAATGTCAGAAGGTTGGACACACCACACATTTCTCCCACAATAATACACATATCAGGGCTGTGATGTCAGGGCTGTTACTGAAGGCATTCATTCACACACTAAATGGGGTGAAATAGTTTGATATAATCTGATAAAAAATAGTTTTGTCAACAGTTCAATCAATGAACTGCACTCAACCAGTGTTGGGCTTGAGAACTGCTTTCTCTTATATTTAATTTGAACATCTTCATCTTCAGGGCCAATGAACCCACCGTATAACACCATGAGTCAGTTTGAGTGTTAGTTGATCTGCCAATTATTACAGATTATGCGTTGTTGTTCTTAGAAACTTCACTTAAACTTGTTGTTTTTTTAAGTTTAGTTTATAAATTTGTATTGAAAACACACTCTGTAATTGCTCTACAGTGCGAGACATAAAATGCAGACTGGAGAGATAGATCATTGGTGTTGTTCAATAACTCATTACCGAAGTGAAGCATGTGTTATGTTATCATTCAGCATTTCATCGGATGGAGTGAAAAAGGAAAATCGACTAAATATTTGAGCCAAAAGAACCAAATAAAACTGATTTCTAAAAATTTTAATTGGCCAGAGAAAACCCCATCTTGGTCTACTTCTAACTATGAGACCATAAAATGGTAATACATTCTTTTATAAAAACGAGCAGAGGTCAAAAATCCACTGGTTATCGTCAAACACGTGGACGTGAGAATGGTCAAAAAGTCTTTTCTTCAAAAAAGATGAATCTCTGAAAATGACATTACTGTACAACGTTGCAGATTACCTTGTGTATATATACATGCAATTTTTGAAGCAAATGTTTGATTTTATTGCATTTCTGTTTTTTTAAGGCGTCATCTCTGTGGTGATATTTGTCACCGTGTCTGCGTTGGCGGTCATGGCCAGATTCGCGTGCGCTCGAAAAGAGACGTATCGGAACCAAGAAGTGAAAGCAGCGCAGCCCGAGGACGGTCACGAGTTTCCCTTCAGCAGCCAGGCGGACTCTCCGAGAGTGGACAGTGAAAGCCAAAAGGAGTATTTCATTTAGACGGAGCCCCTAAACTTCCCACTGAGCTGACAGGACAGAGTGGGATCATTTACGGAGCGCTCGGTGCTCTACACCACACAGTCACTGGTACCAGTGCATGAACGAGATGTGAAGTCAGAAACTGAACACTTTGTGATTTTATGTGTTACCATCTCTCTGTACAAATCGTACCTTTTTGCACAAACCGGCACACATGTTGAAAGTGGACTCATCCGAGGATGTAAATATCTAAAAAGTACATGTTGATTTGACTGCTGTCACTTTATTTCTCTCTGCCACACTTAAATGTTAGCAATCGTTTGTTAAAAAAGGCGGAAAAAAAATGCAAAATAAGTGTGACGATCAGAACACAACTTTGTTTAAGTTGAACCAGACTTTTGGACTTCACTTTTTCTGCACTTTTTCTACTCGTACACTCAAACGTCTGTGGATTTTGAGATGCAAGAGCCATTATGTGTCTATGAAAATGTCACTATGAAGGGAGGTGTATCCGAATGACGTGAATCTTTCACATCCCAGAATCAGCTGAAACTCTACACGACAACATGGAAGTCACTCTCAAAACTTGATTTTCACACTTCAACTTAGTCAGAATTCTTCTTTATATCATGAGCAAGAGATTTACAATCAGCTTTCCTTTTTTTTTTTTTTTCTTTTTTTAACTTCCTGTCAGCGCCGCCTGCTGTGACCAGCCAACACCAGAAGTCTGGAAGTTTCTTTGAGCCCCGACGCTTTAAAAGCACGAGTGAGAAAGCACTGACTGTCATCTTTCCTGCTCTGCAGACATTTAATAGGCTTTTGCTGAAGCACTAATCTGTGTTTGCCTGACAGGTAGAATAAGAGATAATCACAGCAGGTAATAGAGAAAAGTTGCGGAGGACCCGACAGCAAGGTAGAAAGAATGCAATGAAAGCCAGCCATCCAAATATTAATGATGGGTATTTATTCTTCACTTTCTGTGCAGTGCTGTGGATTTACAGGCAGACAAATGGAGAGAAAATGCAGTTTTTCCTTCTCAATAATGGTGTCATGCATGATGATTATCTCAATGCAGCAACATTGAAGTATTTGTTCTTTGTATCTATCACGCTGTGTTAATTTCTTATAAGTAATGTTTTTATTTTCTACTCTAAAGCTCATAAAAATATCTCACTGCAGTATTATACAGTTCAAAGATTTTACATCTGTGTTTTTTTTTTTTTTTCCCTTGGGTAGAAATCAATAAAGAATAAAGATGTGTTCACACAATGATGTTATTACAATTGTATTTGTGCATATTCAATTTAAAAAATCCCAATCACGCACTTTATTGGATAATCAGAACTCAAGATCACCCAAATTAAAACCCACCTTTAAACGGATACTTCACAGATTTGCATTTAGCTTTCTATTACTAGAATAGGGGTAGTATTTTTGAAAAATTGTGCTTTCCAACCTCATTTTCCCCCGAGTCGAGAAATATTTTCAATCTTTTTTTGTTACATGTCCACCAGTGACACTTGGTCCAAGCCTAACAAAGAAAAGAAGAAAGATATTTCTCAACTCGAGATACTGAGGTTTTCAAAAATACTACCCCTATTCTAGTAATACAAAGCTAAATGCAAATCGGTGAAGTAATCCTTTAAAAGTACAAATACACTGAGAGAATTAGGGATGTACGATATAGGACTTTTTACTGATTTGCCAATATATCGGAAGTGCTTGGGCCGATAACGCTACGTTATTCCCTGCGCCCAACTGCAGAGGTCAATTAGTCTCTTCTGTCGTGAAATTAGCATATTTTGCATACTCACGATTTTCTTCACTGAGCTAAATATATCAACCCCCTCCAAAAATAGCTGTAGCCAGCATAGAAGTCAAGAAGGTAGCAGCCTATTTAGCCTAATGTTGTCATCATTCATCACATCAGGTGTGTTTGCTGATATCCGATAATACAAAGCCAATTTCTGCTGATACTAACAATGTCGTGTATCCCTCGTGAGAATAGGAACAAAAACCTACAACTGCTGTGTTTATTTTTTGCATTTACATTTGTAATTATTCACAACACTATTCTTTTGGTGTTCTGTGTGTGGACAGGGGTTAAGTTTAGGGGACCTGGTTTGTCTTCTTCAAGGGGAAACAGGTTGGGAACCACTGATCAACATGAACAACAGCCACAATCCACAAGACCGGCATCAATGTAAGGTGGCATGATCACATAATAGGTTAGTATGTCGTCCAAAATGTGACAAAAAAGTCATAGGTTAGTATGTCGTCCAAAATGTGACAAAAAAGTCATAGGTTAGTATGTCGTCCAAAATGTGACAAAAAAGTCATAGGTTAGTATGTCGTCCAAAATGTGACAAAAAATTCATAGGTTAGTATGTCGTCCAAAATGTGACAAAAAAGTCATAGGTTAGTATGGCGTCCAAAATGTGACAAAAAAGTCATAGGTTAGTATGTCGTCCAAAATGTGACAAAAAAGTCATAGGTTAGTATGTCGTCCAAAATGTGACAAAAAAGTCATAGGTTAGTATGTCGTCCAAAATGTGACAAATAATTCATAGGTTAGTATGTCGTCCAAAATGTGACAAAAAAGTCATAGGTTAGTATGTCGTCCAAAATGTGACAAAAAAGTCATAGGTTAGTATGTCGTCCAAAATGTGACAAAAAAGTCATAGGTTAGTATGTCGTCCAAAATGTGACAAAAAAGTCATAGGTTAGTATGTCGTCCAAAATGTGACAAATAATTCATAGGTTAGTATGTCGTCCAAAATGTGACAAAAAAGTCATAGGTTAGTATGTCGTCCAAAATGTGACAAAAAAGTCATAGGTTAGTATGTCGTCCAAAATGTGACAAAAAATTCATAGGTTAGTATGTCGTCCAAAATGTGACAAAAAAGTCATAGGTTAGTATGGCGTCCAAAATGTGACAAAAAAGTCATAGGTTAGTATGTCGTCCAAAATGTGACAAAAAAGTCATAGGTTAGTATGTCGTCCAAAATGTGACAAAAAAGTCATAGGTTAGTATGTCGTCCAAAATGTGACAAAAAAGTCATAGGTTAGTATGTCGTCCAAAATGTGACAAAAAAGTCATAGGTTAGTATGTCGTCCAAAATGTGACAAAAAATTCATAGGTTAGTATGTCGTCCAAAATGTGACAAAAAAGTCATAGGTTAGTATGGCGTCCAAAATGTGACAAAAAAGTCATAGGTTAGTATGTCGTCCAAAATGTGACAAAAAAGTCATAGGTTAGTATGTCGTCCAAAATGTGACAAAAAAGTCATAGGTTAGTATGTCGTCCAAAATGTGACAAAAAAGTCATAGCTTAGTATGGCGTCCAAAATGTGACAAAAAAGTCATAGGTTAGTATGTCGTCCAAAATGTGACAAAAAAGTCATAGCTTAGTATGGCGTCCAAAATGTGACAAAAAAGTCATAGGTTAGTATGTCGTCCAAAATGTGACAAAAAAGTCATAGGTTAGTATGTCGTCCAAAATGTGACAAAAAAGTCATAGCTTAGTATGTCGTCCAAAATGTGACAAAAAAGTCATAGGTTAGTATGTCGTCCAAAATGTGACAAAAAAGTCATAGGTTAGTATGTCGTCCAAAATGTGACAAAAAAGTCATAGCTTAGTATGGCGTCCAAAATGTGACAAAAAAGTCATAGGTTAGTATGTCCTCCAAAATGTGACAAAAAAGTCATAGGTTAGTATGTCGTCCAAAATGTGACAAAAAAGTCATAGGTTAGTATGTCGTCCAAAATGTGACAAAAAAGTCATAGGTTAGTATGTCGTCCAAAATGTGACAAAAAATTCATAGGTAAGTATGTCGTCCAAAATGTGAAAAAAATGCCATAGGTTAGTATGTCGTCCAAAATGTGACAAAAAAATGTCATAGGTTAGTATGTCTTCCAAAATGTGACAGAATAGTCAAAGGATAGTAGGCCAATAGAAGACACCCAACAAAATGGCTTAGCCGGTATGACACTGGCCTCCTAAGCCAGGGATTGTGGGTTTCAGTCCCATGTGAGGTGAACTGCCTCGAGTCATAGTACTTCCTATAGCGTTTGTATTTCACCCAAAGTGGATATAGTATGGCATCCAAAAGTGCACCACTATGTTATTGGAAATGTGACGAAAATTCATAGTTTTATGCCATCCTAAATTAACCAAAAATTTCATACTTTAGTGTATCATCCAAAATGTGAAAAAAAATCATAGGTTAGTATGTCGTCCAAAATGTGACAAAAAAGTCATAGGTTAGTATGTCGTCCAAAATGTGACAAAAAAGTCATAGGTTAGTATGTCGTCCAAAATGTGATAAAAATGTCATAGGTTAGTATGTCGTCCAAAATGTGACAAAAAATTCATAGGTTAGTATGTCGTCCAAAATGTGACAAAAAAAGTCATAGGTTAGTATGTCGTCCAAAATGTGACAAAAAAAGTCATAGGTTAGTATGTCGTCCAAAATGTGACAAAAAAGTCATAGGTTAGTATGTCGTCCAAAATGTGACTTTTTTGTCACATTTTGGATGATACACTAAAGTATGCCATTTTTGGGTTGATTTAGGATGGCATAAGACTACGAATTTGATCACATTTCGAATAACATAGTGGTGCACTTTTGGATGCCATACTATATCCGCTTTGGGTGAAATATAAAGACTATAGGAAGTACTATGGCGCAAGTTAATTCACCTCACATGGGACTCGAACCCACAATACCTGGCTTAGGAGGCCAGTGTTTTACCGATTAAGCCACTTTATTGGGTGTCTTCTATTGGCCTACTATCCTTTGACTAGTCTGTCACATTTTGGAAGACATACTAACCTGTGACTTTTTTGTCACATTTTAGACGACATACTAACCTATGACATTTTTGTCACATTTTGGAAGACATACTAACCTATGACTTTTTTGTCACATTTTGGACGACATACTAACCTATGACTTTTTTGTCACATTTTGGACGACATACTAACCTATGACTTTTTTGTCACATTTTGGACGACATACTAACCTATGACTTTTTTGTCACATTTTGGACGACATACTAACCTATGACTTTTTTGTCACATTTTGGACAACATACTAACCTATGACTTTTTTGTCACATTTTGGACGACATACTAACCTATAACATTTTTGTCACATTTTGGACGACATACTAACCTATGACATTTTTGTCACATTTTGGACGACATACTAACCTATGACTTTTTTGTCACATTTTGCACGACATACTAACCTATGACTTTTTTGTCACATTTTGGACGACATACTAACCTATAACATTTTTGTCACATTTTGGACGACATACTAACCTATGACTTTTTTGTCACATTTTGGACGACATACTAACCTATGAAATTTTTGTCACATTCTGGATGACATACTAACCTATGACTTTTTTGTCACATTTTGGAAGACATACTAACCTCTGACACTTTTGTCACATTTTGGACGACATACTAACCTATGACATTTTTGTCACATTTTGGACGACATACTAACCTATGACATTTTTGTCACATTTTGGACGCCATACTAACCTATGACACTTTTGTCACATTCTGGACGACATACTAACCTATGACATTTTTGTCACATTTTGGACGACATACTACCTATGACATTTTTGTCACATTTTGGACGACATACTAACCTATGACTTTTTTGTCACATTTTGGATGACATACTAACCTATGACTTTTTTGTCACATTTTGGATGATACACTAAAGTATGACATTTTTGGGTTGATTTAGGATGGCATAAGACTACGAATTTGATCACATTTCGAATAACATAGTGGTGCACTTTTGGATGCCATACTATATCCGCTTTGGGTGAAACATAAAGGCTATAGGAAGTACTATGGCGCAAGTTAATTCACCTCACATGGGACTCGAACCCACAATACCTGGCTTAGGAGGCCAGTGTTTTACCGATTAAGCCACTTTGTTGGGTGTCTTCTATTGGCCTACTATCCTTTCACTAGTCTGTCACATTTTGGAAGACATACTAACCTGTGACTTTTTTGTCACATTTTAGACGACATACTAACCTATGACTTTTTTGTCACATTTTAGACGACATACTTACCTATGACATTTTTGTCACATTTTGGAAGACATACTAACCTATGACTTTTTTGTCACATTTTGGACGACATACTAACCTATGACTTTTTTGTCACATTTTGGATGACATACTAACCTATGACATTTTTGTCACATTCTGGACGACATACTAACCTATGACTTTTTTGTCACATTTTGGACGACATACTAACCTATAACATTTTTGTCACATTTTGGACGACATACTAACCTATGACTTTTTTGTCACATTTTGGACGACATACTAACCTATGAAATTTTTGTCACATTCTGGATGACATACTAACCTATGACTTTTTTGTCACATTTTGGAAGACATACTAACCTCTGACACTTTTGTCACATTTTGGACGACATACTAACCTATAACATTTTTGTCACATTTTGGACGACATACTAACCTCTGACACTTTTGTCACATTTTGGACGACATACTAACCTATGACATTTTTTTCACATTTTGCACGACATACTAACCTATGACTTTTTTGTCACATTTTGGACGACATACTAACCTATGATTTTTTTGTCACATTTTGGACGACATACTAACCTATGACATTTTTGTCACATTTTGGACGACATACTAACCTATGACATTTTTGTCACATTTTGGACGACATACTAACCTATGACATTTTTGTCACATTTTAGACGACATACTAACCTATGACATTTTTGTCACATTTTGGACGACATACTAACCTATGAAATTTTTGTCACATTCTGGACGACATACTAACCTATGACTTTTTTGTCACATTTTGGACGACATACTAACCTATGACATTTTTGTCACATTTTGGACGACATACTAACCTATGACTTTTTTGTCACATTTTGGACGACATACTAACCTATGATTTTTTTGTCACATTTTGGACGACATACTAACCTATGACATTTTTGTCACATTTTGGACGACATACTAACCTATGACATTTTTGTCACATTTTGGACGACATACTAACCTATGACATTTTTGTCACATTTTAGACGACATACTAACCTATGACATTTTTGTCACATTTTGGACGACATACTAACCTATGAAATTTTTGTCACATTCTGGACGACATACTAACCTATGACTTTTTTGTCACATTTTGGACGACATACTAACCTATGACATTTTTGTCACATTTTGGAAGACATACTAACCTCTGACACTTTTGTCACATTTTGGACGACATACTAACCTATGACATTTTCGTCACATTTTGGACGACATACTAACCTATGACATTTTTGTCACATTTTGCACGACATACTAACCTATGACATTTTTGTCACATTTTGGAAGACATACTAACCTCTGACACTTTTGTCACATTTTGGACCACATACTAACCTATGACATTTTCGTCACATTTTGGACGACATACTAACCTATGACATTTTTGTCACATTTTGCATGACATACTAACCTATGACATTTTCGTCACATTTTGGACGACATACTAACCTATGACATTTTTGTCACATTTTGCATGACATACTAACCTATGACTTTTTTGTCACATTTTGGACGACATACTAACCTATGACTTTTTTGTCACATTTTGGACGACATACTAACCTATGACTTTTTTGTCACATTTTGGACGACATACTAACCTATGATTTTTTGTCACATTTTGGACGACATACTAACCTATGACATTTTTGTCACATTTTGGACGACATACTAACCTATGACATTTTTGTCACATTTTGGACGACATACTAACCTATGAAATTTTTGTCACATTCTGGACGACATACTAACCTATGACTTTTTTGTCACATTTTGGACGACATACTAACCTATGACATTTTTGTCACATTTTGGACGACATACTAACCTATGACATTTTTGTCACATTTTGGACGACGTACTAACCTATGACATTTTTGCCACATTCTGGACGACTTACTAACCTATGACTTTTTTGTCACATTTTGGACGACATACTAACCTATGACTTTTTTGTCACATTTTGGACGACATACTAACCTATGACTTTTTTGTCACATTTTGGACGACATACTAACCTATGACTTTTTTGTCACATTTTGGACGACATACTAACCTATGACTTTTTTGTCACATTTTGGACGACATACTAACCTATGACTTTTTTGTCACATTTGGGACGACATACTAACCTATGACTTTTTTGTCACATTTTGGACGACATACTAACCTATGACTTTTTGTCACATTTTGGACGACATACTAACCTATGACTTTTTTGTCACATTTTGGACGACATACTAACCTATGACTTTTTTGTCACATTTTGGACGACATACTAACCTATGACTTTTTTGTCACATTTGGGACGACATACTAACCTATGACATTTTTGTCACATTTTGGACGACATACTAACCTATGACATTTTTGTCACATTTTGGACGACGTACTAACCTATGACATTTTTGTCACATTCTGGACGACTTACTAACCTATGACTTTTTTGTCACATTTTGGACGACATACTAACCTATGACTTTTTTGTCACATTTTGGACGACATACTAACCTATGACTTTTTGTCACATTTTGGACGACATACTAACCTATGACTTTTTTGTCACATTTTGGACGACATACTAACCTATGACTTTTTTGTCACATTTTGGACGACATACTAACCTATGACTTTTTTGTCACATTTGGGACGACATACTAACCTATGACTTTTTTGTCACATTTTGGACGACATACTAACCTATGACATTTTTGTCACATTTTGGAGAACGTACTAACCTATGACTTTTTTGTCACATTTTGGACGACATACTAACCTATGACTTTTTTGTCACATTTTGGACGACATACTAACCTATGACATTTTTGTCACATTTTGGACGACATACTAACCTATGACATTTTTGTCACATTTTGGATGACATACTAACCTATGACTTTTTTGTCACATTCTGGACGACATACTGACCTATGACTTTTTTGTCACATTTTGGACGACATACTAACCTATGACATTTTTGTCACATTTTGGACAACGTACTAACCTATGACTTTTTTGATGATACACTAAAGTATGACATTTTTGGTTAATTTAGGATGGCATAAGACTATGAATTTGATCACATTTCGAATAACATAGTGGTGCACTTTTGGATGCCATACTATATCCGCTTTGGGTGAAATATAAAGGCTATAGGAAATACTATGACACAAGACAGTTCACCTCACATGGGACTCGAACCCACAATCCCTGGCTTAGGAGGCCATTGTCTTACCAGTTAAGCCACTTTGTTGGGTTTCTTATATTGGTCTACTGTAGTTTGACTAGTCTGTCACATTTTGGACGACATATTGACCTATGACTTTTTTGTCACATTTTGGACGACATACTAACCTATGACTTTTTTGTCACATTTTGGACGACATACTAACCTATGACTTTTTTGTCACATTTTGGATGATACACTAAAGTTTGACTTTTTTATCACATTTTGGATACTAAGCTTTGACTTTTTTGTCTCGTAGATTTGCCATATTTAATCTCATAAATCTGCGACTTTTTTCTCAAAATATTACCCCCCCTCCCCCAGGTCGTATTTCTTTTTTCTTTTTTTTTCATACTTGGCCCTAATATGCCGTCATAGTTCTCAGTAGAATGGGAAATGGGAAAGAATGCATTGCAGGAGTAGGCACTACTAGTGACTCTCTGTAAATCAATCTGAGATTTGCACCATTTAGATAATTGGATAAACTTTAAATCTGTTCACAATCATAATGAAATCCACATTTTTTGACATTACAGAAACTAAAGAATAAAATCATTTTAAAAACAGGGCACAGATAAATACTGTTCTGCCAAACCACTGGGTTTATTGTACTGGCTGATTAACGTACATATAAACTTAAGATGAGGTCACTAAAAGGTGCACTACTATGTCCGGATGTGGATCTCTTACTGATAGAGTCCAGCGTGTAAAATTTAGGTGGAATTATTTTTATTTGGCAAAAACTAAAAATAAGTTAACCATACTCAATTTACTGCATATCAACTTTATGTAAGTTACCTTTTAAAAGCTCATAATGGACAAACTAAACATCTTTTGAGTTTTTGGTCCGAACACTTTTCTAGTCTTGATTACCACTCAAAGTTGCTTTGCACTACAGTTTTGCATTCACAGCATTCACTCACACATTCATACAGCGCATCTACGTGCACACGTAACAGTGTGACAGCATTGTACATAGAGTTTTAATTAATGGTTCTTATGAGTCAAATCAAGTTAAATTAATACTGTATTTTCTCCAGTTATAATTACCAAGTCTGTAGAGATGACGACTACACAGTTGATGGAACAGATCTGATGGTTCATAAACTGCTGAGGGGATTATTAAGGCAATCAATTTCCTCTCGGGTAAAACTGAGGAATTAAGATAGTACGAACTGATCAATCCCTTCTTTTAACCAACCATAAATGTTTCCATACTAGAGTCCCTCAGTGTTGCTAATTCTACTGGCATTTTTAATTCTTCATCAACATTTATCAACACCGTCCACCGCCTGTGTGGTGGATTCACCCATCATCAGCAGTGATGGTTTAGAAGTAAACTTTCCCCGACTATGTGAAAACTCAAATCCTGTTTTAAGAGAAAAAGGACCATTACATTAGCAGCAAATGTGGAAAAACTGTGCTGAGGCCCTTTGTTTCCCTGTTAAATGAAGCTGAAACAAAGAAGCACTTTGCCTCTCTGGAGCAAATTAAATTAACATAAATTTACATCACAGATTGTTGTGCCTCCTAAACTTTTCAGGGAAGCTTCTCTTTACGCACAGCGTGACATTATTGATGGGTATTAATATGTTTGGCTGAATAGAAGACTAAAACCGAAACTTCCAGGAGATGGAAATGTCAGAGTAATCTTTTATTATGATGAAATCCTCTGTCACATTCACAAGCTGGATGGTAAGACTTCCACATACAGAGACGCACGCTCAAATCAAATGCAGATGTAATGCTGTAGTTAGTGACTCAGTGCAACACACAACAGTGCTCAAGTCGGCTTAACTTTTCCTGCATCAAGTATCGCCCTCAACAGAAAATATTATGTCTCATTAAAGCCACTGCAAACAATGTGAAAATAAATCTAATCAGCAATAAAACTTTAGTGCCCTAATTTATTAACATCCATAACTTATACGAACAAACAAACCCATTTGCAGCGCTGTGTTGGTTCATCACCAACGACAGAAACCCACTTTTATAATCTTATCAGGATACCAAGAAATTTAAAACACAACTGTTTACAACTTTGCCATTAAAATGAATCACACCAGCCGCACGATCGGCAACAATGTCACTCAATTATTGAGCGCCTGCAGGTTTAACTACGTCTAAATCACCACATATTAGCCTAATGTTGACTGTCAGTGAACTAATTAAACAGAGACGCAGCTTTATTATCGGTAAGGTCGAACAACCATCATCTGCTATGTGTGTCGTGATTTCAAAAGTGTATCAGCATGAGTGACACATTGTAATATCATCAAGCACCAATGCTACTATTCACCCTTTAAACAGTTTATTTCTTTGTTTACCTCCCAAACAAACCTAGCCTGCTTTAATTGGGCAGCATCTTAGAGTAAAAAAATAAACAGGGCACAAAGATGCAAAGATGGTTCCTCATGACCTATTAACACTGATGTCGGTGACAATGATGAAACAATTATGCCGTTTATACCCTCTCCTAATTATGTTAATTGATTGACTACTTTTTTCCCCTCTGTAAAGCACCTTCTTCAATAATTAGGTGCTTACAATCAAGGGATTTTAGTGGGGGGGTTTAAATAAATGAAGCCACACTGAAAAATACCCAAATAAAAAGTCGTACTGAACAATTCATCAAAAATGTTAGCGAAATCGCAACACAGCCAACTGCGATCTTCAAATCGCAGGACGCGCCCTATTGCAAAGTGTAGATTGTGGTTCTTACCTCATGAGAGCAACTCTAATTAAAGCTATTTGCCTGCTAAACTTTACATTCTGAAGTGAGCTTCAGTCTGTGTGAAAGACACACTGAAAGTGAAGCTTTAATGAGGAGATGATGCTCCAGTGTAACTTGAAACCAAGGGGACTGTTGGTTTGACAGAGTCCAGTCTTCCAGAAACTAAGTAATTAAATCTTCTTGTACTGTGTTCTCCAACTGTCCCAAATGTACTTAAAATACTGCTATTATCAAAGTAAGTGACATTTAAATGTCCCCCAAACCTTCGACCTTCTTAACCCCAGTTTAGCTCACACAGTCACAGTGGTCAGTCAGTCATCATCTACTGCTTTATCCTCAACCAGAGGGTCGCAGGGGGTGCTGTGCCAATCTCAGCTACATCGGGCGATAGGCGGGGTAGACCCTGGACAGTTCGCCAGTCCATCGCAGGGCCACACACACACAGATAGAGACAAACAACCATTCACTCTCACACTCACTCCTATGGTCAATTTAGATTGTCCAATTTACCTATCCCCACATTGCATGTTTTTGGACTGTGGGAGGAAGCCGGAGAACCCGGAGAGAACCCACGCACACACGGGGAGAACATGCAAACTCCATGCAGAAAGGCCCTTGTTCCAACCGGGGCTCGAACCCTGGTCTTCTCGCTGCAAGGCGAGAGTGCTAACCACTACACCACCATGTGGCCCACAGTCACAGTGGTGATGTATTTAAATACAATAACACAGAATTATGATTTCAGAAGGCCGAGGGTCACGGACGCCAACAGACTCAACAAACTGATCCACGAGGCCAGTAAGGTTGCGGGGATGATGCTGGACTCTCTGACATTGGTGTCGTAGAGGTGAATATGTTGTCCAAGATTTGGACAATACAAGACAATGCCTTTCACCGGCTCCATGATGTGCTGGCCAGTCACAGGAGTGAGAGACTGATATCACCCAGATGCACCACTGAGCAGCGCAGGAAATCGTTTCTGCCTGTGGCCATTGAACTGTATTACTCCTCCATTTAACAGCACTAACTACACAGAAGAATATTTTTGCACACTGTTTCACTGCTACTTGTTTATCATGTTCTCATTTATCATATTTAGTTTTTATCTGGTTTCATAAGGGGAATTTCATTTCATTTGACTTACTTTTCATTTATTACATACATATATATATATATATATATATATATATATATATATATATATATATATATATATATATAATTACCTCTATTTTTTGTAATATTCGGTACTTTCTTTCTTGTAACTGTCTGGCATGGAGCAACTGTGTGACCACAATTTCCTCCTGGGATTAATAAAGTATTCTGGTTCTAAAGATCTAGCTGTGGAATTAAAATACACAGCAAACCACTATTTTGTCACTATTTATTTCTTGAGCCTCTGAGATAAATTATATTCAGGAAATCAGGTTGCCCTGTTATATTCTGTGCTGATATTTGTACGTTGACTTAATTTGAAGGAAATTTCAGGCTGACAAAGTGGGTTATGCCTAACAAGTGCATCACACCTGGAAAAGACACCAGCAAGTCTAAATTATGCCATATTAAGAAGGTCCTGAAAGGCTCAAACACTAACAAACTGCTGCAGATGAGATGAGATAAATATATATATAGAGATATCCATACTAAGACTATAAAATGTTGATATTTACAGTATAAATAAACAGTACAGTTTAATTGCAGTACAGACACCAAGGTTACTGGTAAAAATAGGATAATAAGGTTTACTCACGTATTTGAAATATGCAGAAAATGGAAGTCTCCAAACTGGCAAACAAATCCACCAGGGCTGGAGCAGACTGAAACTCATAGTCCAGTAAATATAATCCAATAATCTGAACACAGGTAGCTGAAAAAAGATTGAAGTGTATGTAAGCAAACATTACAGCCGAGCTGCTGGGGGAGGGTTTAAATGTGTTTAACAAGACACAGGTGCGTCAGAAAAACTGGAGGGAAAACAAACAGGAAGTACAACTACCAATGAATAAAAACTTAATATGATTTTTAAATAAAATAGTTTTATACTACTATACTGTACTTGATCAGTCAGTCAGTCAGTCAGAGGTGTAAGTGTAGGAAATTCCCTGATTTCCTTTTGCCTGGTGAAATGTCTTTGAAAAAATGTTATTGGCCTTTACTTAAGATACCTCTGTGCCTGAAATATTAAGACATCACAAAGTTCACTGAGCTGGAAAAGACACACAAACTTGACTTGAGCGATTCCCCGCTCAGTTTTAAGTCATTTCACAGTCGAGCTATTTCATTCATTCATCTTCTACCACTTTATCCTCCTCATGAGGTTTGCGGGGCTCACTCGTGCCAATCCCAGCTGACATTGGGCAAGAGGTGGGGTACACCTAGAACGGCTCACCAGACGAACAACCATCTATCACACTCACTGTCAGTTTATATTGTCCAATTAACCTAATCCCTATATAAGCCCGTTTTTGAATTGCGAGAGAAAGAAGAACCCGAAGAAAACCCAAGTGCACATGGGGAGAACATGCAAACTCCATGCAAACTCCAGCTGGGTTGCAAAACCCAGGTCTTTATGGTGCAAAGGCAAGAGTGAGAAACACTATTGAGGGGCAAATTAAAGCTTTTGTGAAGCACTGAAACACTTGTTTTGAAAATGGGTTCATTGATCGAAGTTTCTGATAGAGTGACCTCTCCTGGCGCACACTGGTGCACGGCTGAAAGTGCAAAGCAAAGCAATTTTAGTTCAGGGTTTGAAGCACGTATAGAAGCTTCAATGTCGCACTGCCATCACTATTAAACACTACACCAACCTGTTTGGTTACAGGGAAACAATAAATAATTGGGTGAATGTTAGTAACAGAGGGACTCATAACTGTTGAGTTTTACAAGTATTCATATTGAGTTACGGGCTTACACGATTGAAAAAACTGCCTCAATACCATTAGACTTTCTGCTCATCTCTGATGTCACACGTGGGCTGAGTCACTGCATGGCTCACTGGAATGGTAATTGAATGTAAAAATGATGCTCACTCAAGGTCGGCGTCAAGAGTTATGAACAAGCACTTTTGTGAATGAAGAGCGTTTGATTGATGCTCCAGATGAAACCGCAGCAATCAGGAATGACAGAACAGGCAGGTGGAGGAAGCTGCGACTCTGCGGCTGCTTCCTGCTGCTTTCTGGAGGTGGACTGGATAATCACCAGTGGCCTAGCTGCTCCTGATTAGTGAACTGATGAGACTGCAGCGCTGCGAGCAGGAGCGGCGTCACCACCCACCTGATTATAGACGACATTTCAGCCCTCTGTTGTCAGTTTGTATTCATCAGAATTGTTGCACGAAATTAATCTGCAAAAGCAGTGTGGTGGCAAAATGCTGCTCCAAGCTTAAAGACACAAACAAGTGAGTATAACATGAGAAAAAATGAAATGAGGATCTGCTGATGCTTGGATAAATATTATTCCTGGTTGCGCATGGAGCTGGATGTTAAACACTTTTACATGTGCAGCCATACACGGTGCGCAAACACTTCATTTTCCATAAATATCGCATACACATGCTGTTGCCCCCTTAAACCTACAGGGGGCAACAGAATCAAGAAATGACTGAGGTTTCTCTCTTCAAAACAAAACAAGACATTTTATTTCTTTTTAAACTGGACATGTGTGGATAGCAAGAAAAATGTAACATACCTGTACATTTTATTTTAAACATGCAAACATTGGATGCAGAAATTTTCCTAGAGCTGCAACTAACGATTATTTTCATAATTGATTCATCTGTTGATTATTTTCACTCACGATTAATCGAGTAATCGCTTGGTCCATAAAATGATCAGTGTTTGTCAAACCCTGGAAATGATGATGTTCTCAAATGTCGTACATGATTTCACTGTTATACGGAGCAAAAAAAAAAGGAAATATTCACATTTCAGAAGCTACAACAATCAGAAATCTTGTTTTAATCATGAAAAAAGCTTCAAACCGGTGAATCGATTATCAAAATAGTTGAATAATCGGTAAATCGAGTAATTGTTTCAGCTTTAAATTCTACTAAATCACAGATGAGATGTGTGTTAAACCATTGCATGGTGAGAACCAAATAGAACAGACGACCCTGTCTGATATAATTTATGCATCTGTACAGCTAACCTGCAGTAACAAATGTGTTTGGAGGAAACATTTTTCAGTGCTTGTATTTTGTGCAGAGGCAACATATTTTTCCATATAAATAAAGTGTTTTTTTTACTGCCAGCAAAGTCATGTGGAGGTGGTGAGGGGAAGGATCATGGTTTTGATTGTATGTAAATAATTTAGTTGTGTCTGAAGTCGCTGTGAATTATTCTATTGTAGTGTAGTGTAGGTTGATATTATACTGTAAGCTCAGATCATTTGAAGCAAATATGTCGTGTTTTGTTGTGTCTTGTCATGTCATGTTGTGTTATAGCAACCGTTACCAACTAAATAAACATATTCCATTATGCAGATATAAAATGACTATACAAAAACTTGAGTGACAGTTAAGCTGATTTAGACTTTAGACAATACTATTATCAAGGTATGTGTTTTATGAAGTAAAAACTGACAGTTTGTAATAAATTGTGTTTTTTTTTATTATCATTTATTTTACCTTTACTTTTACATACTGTTTAATATTGGCAGTTAAATCATGGAACTATAATAAAAGGACTCAAATTTTGAGTTAGATTTGTCTTGTTTTATCTTTTTTTCCCCATCTATCTTTGTCTTTGCTGCATTTCTCCTTGTGTCAGTGTTTGCAATAAATCATGTAGCCACTGCTTTGTTGCCATTTTCTGCAACTAATACCTCAAATTTCTCATTTTTCACCAATGTCACCTTTGTCTCTTATTGTCACGGTGGATAAAGGTGCATGTGTGTGAAATGCTGCAGTTAAAAACAATGGTTGGCTTTTTTGACACAGCGACATCAGCGCGCCATAAACGATTAATTAGGAACGGTGCAACATCTTGTCCTTGCCCCAGCAGTGTTTGGTCCTTCAGTGATCTGATAAGCGTACAGACATAGATCACTGGGTCTTGCTGCTTCACTGATTACATCTTCTGCACGATTATTTAGAAGAAGCTCCATAAACACTGTCACTCTTTATGTTTTATTAATATTCTACATGGAAACAGTCAAGAGTCTTTCCCTTGGATCACTCGCCGCTTGAGTTTATTTCTCAGGATATTAACCGGGACCACAGTTTCACCTCAAGCTCAAAGTGTCTTGACAGATTATTCTTTTTTATAAACATACAGACATAATAATACAGCTGGTTGTTCAAAAAGTCCCATGAGACCAGTATGAAGGATGTTCACGGCTGCTCATCAAAAGCTTCAACAAGCAAGGGCATCACTTGTTAACAAAGGAGTGACCGATGATCCTGTAACCTCCAACACCATATTTATTTATCAGGTTAATAATGCACTTCTCCCACAATGGACCATGGCCATGCTGTGGGTTTAAACTGAGTGAGCATATAGTTCAGTTATCCTCAAGGCTTCAATAAATCCAACGACAATATGACTGAAATGGTGTGAGGAGCAGAATAAAGGTTTTCTGGAGGGTTTCTATAGTTCAAAGTCGTTCAAATAGCTGAGAGATTGCAGTATCTCTCCCTATATGACATGACTTGATTTGATTTGAAAGTTTTATTTGAACTTGGATTCGAAAGGAAATAACAAAACAACAACGAAAGAAAAACATCAATTGAACTTAGCACAAGTTCAAAAGGAGTGGGAAGAAGTCTAGACGTATCAAATCCCACCCATTCTGCCTTATTTGTATTATATGTTTATTACGCTTCCTTCACGTAGCACATCATCACATAGAAAAGGAGATAAATGGGCTACACAAAATAAAAACGCAGAAAATAACCCATTTAAGCTGAACATAAATAAATGAATAAATGGATACTGAACATAATGTAAATAAAGATATTAATTAACACCCTCCTCACAATGTCATCCCTGAGTGAAATTGTGATCTTTATATATATATATATATATATATATATATATATATATATGTATATATATATATATATATATATACATATATACATATATATATATATATATACATATATATATATATACGTTTGGTTCATTAGATCAGTCTTTGCCAAACCTGGAAATGATGACGTTCTCAAATGTCTTGTTTTTGTCCACAAAACAATGATTTCTTTGTTGTGTGGAGCAAAAAACTGAGAAAATATTCACATTTAAGAGGCTGAAACGATCAGAATTCTTGTTTTAATAATGAACAAAGCTTCGCTAGGGGTCTCTCAAACAAAACAATAGATCTAGTTTGATGACATTGTGAAGCAGTGTGGAATTATGGGAATTGTTGTCAATTTGGTGACAGAACGTGCAGCAAATGGCAATGAGTAGCTGTGAAGTTATAGCTATTATACAATAACATACAAATGTACAGTAGACACAGAGGTAACTGCTAGGTAAACTGATAAAAGCTGTGTTTGTAGGAGAGTTGAGTGTGTTTGTGTTGTTCATGATGTTGCTACGAAGCCTTCATTCCATAATGATTATTTCATAACAGGAGATGAATAAAGTGGAGGGCGTCATCAACAGGCGACCAAAGGCAATCAACAAGATCCATGACCATGAAGATAAATCTGAAGGTCTATGGATTTAAACCATGTAAAAAAAAAAAAAGTTTTGATAGATTGAAGATATTTTAACACCAAAATGTCATTTATCTGTCTTATATCTTTAAAGTTGCTGAAACACAGCCACAGCAGGCGCCAGAGAGGAAGGCGGCAGACATCCATGCATGAATGTATTAAGTCAGGATGTGTTTGTTTGGTCCATTTGTTCTGACATGGAGGCACAGCTGCAGAGGCAGGCTGGCCCAGGTGGAGCTGAAGAATACAGTTTAATTTCACCATCAGGCAGATTGAACAGTCGTCACAATGGCTGCTGCTCCTGCTGCTGCTTCGCCTCGATCTGACGATAAGAAGGTCACATCAATATGCATGTACATTTGTTCCGACAACTTTGCCTGCTCACAAGCACAGCGCTGTTGTGCTCAGTGAGAAAAAAGTTGTACTGTTGCTGTTTGTCATGGGACAAAAAAAAAAGTTCACCTTACCCAGTACACCAATTACATATGTATTTGTACAGAATTATTTTTTTCGTATTACGATTACGATGTGGGGTATTGTTTTTAAACTGTATTAATAATTATGGGATCATCATCATCCCGCCCCAGTCACTCATATTCTACAGGTTCATCCTCCACGTGAGGGTCACGGGGAGCTGGAGCCAATCCCAGCTGATATAGAGCGAAAAGCGGGGTATAGGAAACCAAGGAATCCGGAAAACCTGGAGAAAACCCAAACATGAAAACTTCCAACAGAAAAAGCCCTCAGTCAAATATCACCGGGTTCAAACTGGGGCAAAACAGTGACCTTCTTGCTGTGAGGCAACAGTATTTGCCACTAGTCTGCCTTGTGGCCCCCCCACTGAGATGCTCTTCGATCTCAATACTGTGTCTGTTCGTCTTATGTCTTATGGTTAAATCGTTCAATAATCAGATTGCCCGTGAGTCGCTTGTACTTCCAAATTTATGTTCCTCATTAAGGATACGTATGCTCTCCAGGCTCTTCAGGCAATTAAGTCATTGTAAACAGTTTTATCTGGCTCCTGAATTATATTAGCGTATAACTTACTGACTCCCGTCATTAACGACTCGGTGCCCAATCAGCAGCAGTTGCCATGTTATGATGTGCAATTGTGTCAGTTTGAACCTCAACCTCGAATGTCTTGTTTCAACGTCTTGTGGCAATAACAATGTGCAATTTGCAAAAACCTTGATTACACACAACATATTGACGGGGGTCATGTAGTTTGACGCTTTGCACCACACTCATCACAACCACCGTGATGAGTGCAACACTGTGATTCTATCCCACACAGAAACAGACTTCTAGGCGTATCTGGATTCAAAAGACATACAGTGTTTATCACCATCTGTGTTGGCAACATCCAGCCTGTCGTGCCAAGTGTCAAATTCCCTCTACTCCTCCATGTAATTATTCAGACTCTGCTCCTGTAATACATCAGTAATGCTGCATATGGCCCAAGGTGAGAGCACAGAGGCCAGGGAGCCAAGTGTGTGATGGATTAGCAGTTTCCAAGGCTTTGAACTCTCTGAGACAGTGACACATTTCAGCGAGTTAAAGAGGGTTCCCCCCCCCCCCCCCCCCCCACACACACACACACACACACACACACACACACACCTTCCTGTGACACTTACAAATACAGTCCCTGTGTTTCTGTGACAGTTCCACCGCGATCTGAAAACTTCTGTCATCCCCGAAACAAAAGATGTGTGTTCAAACGTGTGGCATGTGCATCAGAACTAAAATTCTCACACTTTCACTTCAGTTTCCCCAGAGTTAATTATAATTAATGTTTTACCAAGTGCTGTGCACTGATAAGAGAATTTAAAGGACTAGTAATCCCTTTCCATCCACATTTGTATTGTGCTTTATGGGGGCTTAGAGCAGTGATGCGATTCACTAATGAGCAATTCTTCTTTGCACTTCTTTTCATTTCCAGCTAAATACGTAATTATTCAGCCTCCTTTTATCTCACAATCCAGATTGATTCTTGTTTGTTTTGCTTTCTCCTCACAACTAAATGATCTGCCACTGAGCTTCATCTTGCCTGAAAAGATGTTCAGAATGCCATTTTGAACTTGAAAGGAAAGTCCTTTTAGCTCTGGGCCACTTGTTCAGCCACAGTTCACTTGAACAGACATACAAAATAAAGGCGCTTGTTAGCTCCGCCTCCAACATCTGTGGCAGGGATGCAGTTTCGATTTGTTGTTCACAGCTGCAGGGATTTTAACCTGCGTCGGCACAGTTCAGTGCCACCAGTGGGCTTTCACAGCTCCATGACCAGTGTGAAAAGGAATATTTGAAAGAGCTTGAAAGTTCCGTGGCCATCGGCTGCGTTCAGACAATAAGCCAGTCAGCTCCCCGCGATGCTCTCTGTGGTTCTCTGAAACACAAGTGAGGTAGTCTGATACTGAAAGTGCTATTGAAAGAGAATGGTTGGAATATGGACCTTGAGTCGTCCTTTCAGAAAACTGCAGACTCACCTGAGAGGTGGAGCAACAGAAGTTACACGCTGGAGCATTAATGTTCTGAGTCTAAATTTCTTCTTTCATATGAAGTCTAGAAAAATGACATGGCCAAATATTTGTATTTCAAGATAATACTGAACATTATAGATCATAATTGCGACGGTAGCTCGTGATAGCGCGAGTTGTCGTTCATCTCGAAGGCTGTGGGTTAGATTCCTGACTCCACAAGTCCACATGCTGATGTGCAAGACACATCTACTAGATGCTGCTACTACAACAGTGTAGTGTAAAGCAGGTGGTCATCAAGACTAGAAAAGTGCTATACAAAAACAAACCATTTAAGATATGATGATTTGTAGAGGTGGAAAAGAGTACTGAAATATTTTACTCAAGTAAAAGTCTATTTCGATAAAATCCATTATTCACCTGTCTTCACCGTTCACCTTTTAAAAAAACTATACTTAAATAAAAGTAAAATAACAAATATTAAAAATGACTTGAAAAAGTACACAAAAATCCTATTCAATCACAGTAACGCGAGTAAATGTGATTCATTACTTTCCACGTGTGATGATTTGAATATATCACGTGAGGATTAGATGTAGGGTGTGGGTGCTCTGAGCGTTCCACTCATGTCACCTGGTCCAAGAAGATAGTGAATACAGTATCTAGTCATGACCAGACTGCTGTTTCTCTGGCTCAGAAACAAACTCCCTCTCTTATTGACTGCCCCCTAACAGGGTTGCACAGTGAAAGCTAATGTGATCACTACTGTTCTATACGTGACCCACACACTTATCAAAGGCCAACTTGGATCAAAAAGATTCTCAGAGGGTTAACGCTGGCCAGCAGATCATTTCCCCAGCGCTGAGGGCCACAGGTTAGAAGTTTGAAAGTATTTCTCCTTTCAAAATACAAACATAAATCATTATGTGTCGATTTTTAGGTTAAAGCCCTGGTACATTTTTATACTTAATTGGCAAGTTTCAAGCTTCAAAAAGTCTAAAATAATTGTCCCCCTTCATCAGAGGTGACCGATAATGACACGACACAGCATCTTTAGATACGAGCAAATATTCTATATTACGGACCACACGATGTGTGTTTTCTGATTATGTGAGAGTCCACCAGATTTTGAGGTATGTCGTCAATTAGCAGGATTAATGAGCTTGACCCAAACTTTTACGTTTCACATGCCCCCAAATGTTCCTAAACAATACAAGATAGGGAATTGTAGGTTTTGCGGGAGATGAAGTACAGTGCATCGAGACTGGACCCATTCTTAATGACTTTCCTGCGAATCCTCATATCTCGCTTGGATTGGAATTCCAAAGGCTTTATAGCACTTTGTCTACATGTCCTGTCCTGCTGGCAACACATGCAAGGGAGCACAAAGTAAGGGCAGTTGATAATGCTGCAATGCTTTGCCTAAAGAGCTAATGTCACGAACACACAGTCTTAAATATAAAAGACTATTGTTGTCTTGTAGCGTTAACAACTGCTATTTAATTCCCAAAATAAAATGACAGACAAAGTCCCGTCCTTTATAAATTATGACAGATCTGTGCCAGTGATGTGTTAACTTCATGACGGGGGAAGAACAGATATTTTAGACACAGGCATTTATTTTTCTTGGCTGCCAAGTACGACAGGTGGATTCATTCTTCTCTCTACACCAGTCATCTATTGTATTTGTCCTGCACGACAGCCAACTGTAGTTGGTCTGGGTCCAACATAGTTTCCGATGATTGTCAGCCAAGTCACGGCAAGGATTTACGACTTAATTGCCTAATGTGACACCGGTATCATTTCAAAGGACTAAGTCATTGTGTTCAACAATCCTAATGAATCAACATCAAACAAGAAATACACAACATCACTGCAAACCATGAAATATAAAGCAACATGCAAATATATATGCAAAGCAGGGACATGCATCATGTGCCAGTACGCAATTAATGCAAAAAAAACAAACTGTGAAGCTGAGATGAGTGGTTTAAAATCGCCAGATTCTTTTTTTGTGGAAACTGCCAAACCGTCTGTTAAATGCCTCTTGAAAAATTAAAATCTCCATTTCCAAGAAAGAATCAAACCCACACTCTGTGCAGTCTCTGTGCTCGTGGAGAACTAGCCCTTTTTTTTATTATTATTATTGTTGTAAACACATTTTATTTTCTCATTAAATTTAACCAAGCAGTATCTCGCACAAGGAAGTTATCGACCACCTTACGGATTAAATCAAAACTGATCAGAGCAGAATCTTTACCCGTGTGAGAAGTGCAGCTGCAAACATGTTGTTTGAAACAGGAGTTTTAAAAGTCGGGAATTCCCTCAGGAAATAAGGCCTGTCATCGGTAACATTAAATGCACATTTGAGGCGCTTTAAGTTTCATTGGTTAAACATTTGGGGTTTGACTGTGCCCAGGAGGAGACTTAGCAAAGTGCAAGTGATTGCTCTGTGCAAAGGCTGCACTGCAGACGTCCTGCACAAATAAAATGTAAACACCAATGAAAAGGAATGATTCCACGTTCCAACTACAGATTTTATATTACTCTCCTTCCTCTCCACACATACACGTACCTCGTCAATAGAAGGGGATGAATATGTGATCAGATTTTTACAGAAGCCCAATAAACTGGTATCACAAAGCGACACAATCTGCTTTATTTGTGATAAAGTTACATAACGAGTGACTCTTGTTTTATTTCATAAGCCCGATTACCCAAAACAGTGTGGAATCCATGCACGCTCCAAATAACTATAGTTCTAAAAAAATAAGTAAAACAGTAAAAATGTGAAAGGCAGAAAAGTGATTTACACCTAAACACAGCAATTAAGTTTGCCCATTTCATAGATTTCTATTGGGCTTTTCAGTTTTTCTGAGCTTTCTGGTCATTACAGCAAATGAAGTAATATTCTGGGGGATTGCTAATCACTTTTTTAGTACAGATTACTAATGCTATTTCCACTGTTTTCACAGTTCCACAGTTTGCTAACAAAACACTATTACTGATGTTACTTTTTCTACGTTTTCCAGATGGTTTGCTGGTTTATACCTCTCTAATTGTCATTTGTCACTAAGTTGACTGATTAATTATGACATGCAAGAAGTACAAATATGGTGAATATTAAGTAAGATAAATCTAATGTTTTCAAAAAAGAAGACACTAATGTCTTATTACTTATTGTAAGTCGCTTTGGATAAAATGACATGTTATGTAATGTTATCATGAGAGAAATGCACTGTGACAGAGATAAAGTTGGATGTTAACACACATTAAAATAAAGTGAGTAAAAGATGTCTCCTCTGACCACTGAATGGTGAATTGCTGTTTCAGGATGTGCCAGAAATAAAAATCACTGTGTTTTTCCACTGAGATTCTCACGAGTCACGACACTTTCCACTGTGGAAAGTGTCGTCATCTGGCAAAACCCACTGAAAGCAACAGGTCCCCTTTAAATCATTTTGTGCTTAACTAATCTATTAACCGAGCTCTGTGTCCCACGGTGATGATCTCATCCTGTTTGTCATCCTGAGACCTCTTTTTTATTTTCTTCTCTCTGCCCACACATCTTTATTCTTCCATCATCTGCTGTATATTATCTTTCCTACCACCTACTCCTCTTTCACATCAAGCTTAAAAGGTACAGAATGTAAAATAGAGCAACATTTAGCAGTGATGTTGCAGCTGGATATCCCTCACCTCACGCTTAACTTCCAAGTTTACATCTTTTACATTACAAAGATGTTTATTTGTCCATTGTGGGCTATTGTACAAACAAGGTGGTCCAAAATAGTGGCTTCTGCGGCGCTGACCCAGCTCCTAATATAAATATAGCAAAGGCTCAGATTCTGGGGTAATGAAAACATAAATTCATACAATCAGGTAATTGTACTCTTATGAAAACTTCAGTATAAATAATTTGAAAATGATGTGAAAAAACACACTTGAAGCACTACTCCGCTCAAATCTACATGGTCAGGGTACCCGGCTCGTCGTTTTTCCCATTATTTCACAGAACGTTTGAACATGGGCGGGGTCATCATACCGTCATGCACAAAGCTGCCATGACGCCGTTTTATACGGACACAAAGGAAAACGGAAACAGTTGTTTTTGGTTTACTGAATCATTAGAATCAGTTCATTGAAAAGTTTGAATTGATTAGTTCAGTACTTCCTGCATGACCAGAGCACAGACTGCGGCTGACGCAGTCACTGAACTAAAAAACTTGTGTTGTGATTCGACTCACGATCAACATGGCTCTCAGCAGTGCTGTTACGTTGTCATGTTTTCAGGATTCTTTTCTACTCGGGCGTTGTTCAGTGTGATTCTTGTGTCACGCTCATGACTCTTCCAGTGACGACACTCTCTGGCCAACTTGTGGCCGGCAGTTTGTTGATGGAACATTTTTAGTATCGGCTCAGCTCGCTTGGAGCAGGTACCAGGTACTAACGCTAATGTGAAAAAGCGAAAACAAAAAAACGAGTCATGTCGAGCCAAATAGAGTCGTGCTACAAATAGAGACGCGCTAAAACTGTATAGTGGAAAAGCATCATTAGTGATGTTTGTTTATTTGTTTGTTTGTCCAGTACCCTTCAAATCAGATCAAAATGGAAGCCCCTGACTGGCAATTGTAAAATAATATAAAAAAAAGCAAAACAAATGCCCCCAACGCTATGATCAGAATGAGACGGTTACATATTCATATATTCATCGTGCAGCGAACCGCATAACAGATTTTAATGTGAAACGTTTCATTGGCTAAATTGTTTGCATGCAGAGCTGTCTGACTGACGATCAAACGTGATCAAGCTTTCAGCATTCAGTTCATGCTGTCGTGTCCCCGAAGGAAATATCGACTGGCACTGACAAAGCTCCAATCTGACAAATCCTCAGCTAAACAGCCAAGTGAAATCTACACCTCATTGTACTTGAAAGGACAAAACGGGGAAGCCACTGCCAACTGTGCCCTATGTAATGTCAACCACTAATTAAGTGTCATCTTCATAAGTGTATGAAGATGAGCTGATGGATTCTCAGAATGAAAAATTAGAAGGTGAAATACTTAAGCTCCTTAATGTTTGATATGTTGCCTCTGTGAGTTGATGGTGGTGTGCTGGTGTATCGTAACTTCTATATGAGATGTGCTAAAGTACAGCGAGCACAGATGAGACGGCTTCAGCAGTCGAGTTGAAGATAAACTTCAACTTACTTTCTTTCTAAACAACTCCCTGAGGACTTCCCTCACCTCATTCCCTCTTCTTTGTGTTCGTTGTTTTTAGCAATGGTAACGAGAAAGCGTATTGATCGAGAATTAGCGGCTGCATGAGTCATTAGTCTGGATCAGTAGTTACTGTTGGCATGGAGTCCAGCTATAGACAAACATCTCAGTGAGAGCTCATTTACAAGTGAGGTTTTTACGGCACAAACAGCAGCCTTCAGTGTTCACACACTGACCACACTCAACACAACAGAGAACACAAATATATACACACCGATCAGAACAGGTGCCTTTCTGCATGAAGTTTGTATGTTCTCCAGTTTCCTTACACAGTCCAAAAGCATACAGATTTGGGGATTGGTCTTATTGGACACTCTAAATTGATGTGGCCCTGTGATGGACTGGTCAAATGTCCTTTTTGCCCTACGTCAGTTGGTACCCACATGTGGAGGATAAAGCAGTAGAAGATGTATGGATGGATGGATGATTTGTACAACATTATGTTCTAGTTCGGGGCTTGTATACATCATGATGATCCATCCATCCACAGACCTGTTTTCTAAAGTTTGTGGTCTTATCCCACCAGTTTTCTAATCTAATTTATACACACACGCTTCATAGTACAGTATCTTACTGTACTATGAAGCATGTGATGCTGCACTACAACTCATTACAGTCACTGGTTTGGAAAAAAAAGTATGAGTAACAGTTTTGCTATGGTTTGCCACCTTGTCAAGCACCAATTGATCGGTGTATGGATAATATGTACACTTTGAAATGAATGACAGGGTGTTTGGCAGCACAGTGTCATTATCACATGTATTTTAAACAATAGCAAGAATGTTCTTCGTGATATATATTCTCTGTCTTGCTACTTTCCCTCTTCCATACCTGGTTCTTACATTTTAAACACAATAATGTCTTTATCAATAAAAACACGTCTACCCTTTCAGCTTCATTAGCTCGACCAGCCCCATGTACTGTAATTCTGATGGACCTTCACTGACCTTTTCTCGAGTTTGCGCTTCGATCTCTACGGATGCTCGTTTTGGACAGATACTAACCCTACAAAGAAGCACATCAATGGAGCCCAGACCCTGGACTGTTTTCCTGCGCTCAATGTGATCTAAAACTTAATCAGATTAACAGGTTAATTTGCCGTGGACTCATTAGAGAAGATTATAGATGAAGATTGGAGGTAAGCTAATCTTTTCTTATACACAACACACCACCAGTGTAAAACTCAATGCACCCGACTCTGAGAGTGAAAATACAGAAACAATCCTCTCACAACCTGAGAGACACTCCTGTCCATTACTGAAGCTTTAGCACCAGCAGTCAGACCACAAAGCCTAACCAGAATTGTTTCTTATCTGTGGGGAAATCGGAATCACCTTCACTTGACCTTATCCTCCCTAAGAGGGGAGACCATGTGACCGTTGTTCTCAAACAATTTTCTGCCACTAAGGAAGGTTTTGGTTCAAATAAATGAAAATTCTCCATGCACTTACTGCCAAAGTGTGCCAAGGGATTTTATATTATTACAGTGTTTGAAGATGAGTTACACTATTTATGGTTCAGGTGTGTCATCAAGCCATGAACCTGAAAAGAAGACTGAAGAGAAACTGTTTACAGTCTTTGCTCGAGAGTTGTTGTTTTTTTTCCCACAGCCACTATTTTCTAAAATATATAATGTGTGAACCCATTCACTGCAGGTTCTTTTCTAAAAGTGATATCCACAGTGGCTCTACCTCCATCTCCTCTGCTTGACCATGCAGTGATGGGGGTCAATGGAAAAGTTTGTTTTGTGTTGAGGAAAATAACGCTTCACATGAAACTGGAGCTTGGGGAGAAAGAAACCTGAGAGCAAAAACACCGCACATTGATCGAGGAGCCTCAGGCTGACGAGTGAAGGTGTGCGAGTTCAGGTGGGGAGAAAGAGCTGCAGCTGTAGCTGTAACACGTGATGCCCACTATTAAGACAGAAAGAACATTCCCAAGCCAACATGTAATCTGTAATTAGATGTCAATTATGTCAAATATGTACGACCTTCAGACACATGATTGGTGTAGTGGTTAGCACTCTTGCCTTTGCAGCAATAAGACTCCGGCTTCCTTCCACACTCCAATACAAACATGCAGATTAGGCAAATTGCACACTCTAAATTGACTGTGAGAGTGGTTGTTTGTCTCTGTGGCCCTGTGATGGACTGGCGAACTGTCCAGGGTGTGACCCCGCCTATCGCCCTATTTCAGCTGAGATTGGCACAACGCAAACCTCATGGAGGGGATAAAGAGGTATAAGATGGATAAAAAAAAAAATACTGCAACGACAATTAACATTTCACGAGTGTGGATGCCAGATTTTCTGAAATATAGAAATAAGAAGCTGCACTTGTATTCGACATCCATATCCACATAATTACCTATATGTTTTCATACGCCAGCAATGTGTAAAAAAAAACTTTTATCTCTGAAGACATAATGATATACAGTATATATATATATATATATATATATATATATATATATATATATGTATATGTATATGTATATGTATATATATATATATATATATACACATATACATATATATACATATACATATACATTTATGTATATGTATATATATATATATATATATATATATATACATATATGTATATCACCTTTTAAATTGTTCTCACTATGGAGGTTATGTTTTCTCAACAGCGTTGTTTCTTTGCGTTACATGCTCTCAATTTTGGAGAGAAGAAAAAAAAGGGTCGACTTTGAAAAAAGCAACAGGTACTAGGTTCTATCCCTAATGGAAAAGCAAGAAAGAAAACACAGTGGAGTCGAACGGTGCCGAGTCATGCTGGAACTGTGTAGTGGAAAATTGCCATTAGGGTGGACAGTAGCTCAGTGGGATGTGAATGGCATAAAGGCTGTAGTGTAAAGCAGCTTTAAGTGGTCAGGAAGAAGACTAAAAAAGACTAAAAAAGCGCTGTATAAACACAGACCATTTACCATTTACTTATGTAAAGGGCTCATAACAGACTCTCATACACCAAATATACAATAAAGCATAATTTACAATCTTAACAAATAGGCGTATTATAGTGCCGTGAAATGATCAGTGGACAATAATGTTCCTGTAACTCATGTGGTGTTTCCTAATGAGTCACAACCAACACATCAACATCACACCTGGGAAGCCAAAAGCTTTTCTATTAGTTTTTTTTACCCTTCCCCAGGTACAAGACACATGCAGGTTTTTGGTCATTAATAATCAAACCCTAACAAATTGTATCAGTTGTTTCTGTTTTCCCTTAAATTATTATACTGGAAATGTCACAGTAGACCTCAGAGTCAATTATCATCACACTGGAGAAAACAGCCACATCCTCTATATTTATAGTAGTCATATGTAAGTTACATACTTGGAAAATGGATTTATAGCACATATATGTATGTGCATTTGTGTGTGTGTGTGTGTGGCTTTTTCGATCCACCACAAGAATAATTACTGGGCTGAGACCGTTTTTCTCAGATCCATAGATATCTAGACACCCTGCATCTCCTTTTCTTCGTATACAGTTCATCCCTCTTCTTCCCCGCTGAAGATTGCAGGATGATTTTCCTCTACCCAGTGTAATAATGCCCGTCCGGAGAAGACAAATGAGTCGGCTTTTCTGTTTGACTTTGTTCTTTGTGTGCCTTTGCACCAGCGACACTCGTGGCCACAGGCGTTGTTTTCGGGTTGCCTGTCCGTCCATTTCATTCTGATGAATGTGGTATCTAAGGAATGTGTAAAGGGATTTTTTTTTTCCCCCACATCTGGCACAGACATGTCACTTGGACTTGAGGATCAAGTGAATTTTCACAGTTACAATAACCCCACAAAACATTCACCACTAAATAGCTTTTATGTTGTCCGACCCGAGTATGTCTCATTTTTCGCAGCACAATATCTCAGGAACACCTGGTGAACATATTCTCGCTTGTATATGAGGATAAACTAAGTAGAAGTTCATGGTCAAAGTATAAGGTCAATGTGAACTCAAAAAACTTGACTCACACATGACTCATCTCAAAAACATTGACGAGCGAATAGATTCGGAGGTGAGAGATCACAAGCTCATGCTATATTCTGTTATATCCCATTATTAAATAGTTCTAATTAAGGAAACAAGATTTGATTTGGTGATTCAAAAGTGTGTTTTCTCAACAATCTCATTTCTTGAGAAAGAAAAAGGGGTCAAGTCTCATTTACCATGAGGGATCTGTGCGATCTATGAAAAGCAACACTTACAAATGAAAAATGTTTCCTTCATTTCTGGTGGCGCACGGTGATAATTTTGAGTTGATACAACACATTTCTTATTTACAGCTCTTTAAATCAGCACCTGCTTCAGAGTCACAAGATTGATGCTTGCCAGCAAAGGGAGTCCCAGGTGAGCTGAGATTAGAAACTAAACCTGGCACTGCGGCTTTAGCGGCATGTGGCACATGGCACACAGCAGAAACTCAGCTTCCTCCTCGGTGGCTGCTTTAATGGCGACAGGAAACTCAATCTGGGGCACGAGATAAAACACTGGGACGGACCCCAGCAGGAGTCCACTGGCAGCGCTCCCTGTTGAGCTATAACTCAACTCCTCAATTGAGAAAAGTGTTGGAGTGCGTAGGTGAACAATGATCAAAACAGTATTCCTGGGGTGCAGCGCAGCCTTTCTCTGGAATTACGTCAGAGACTTTAATCTAGAATATTATGACTAATTAAGTGCAGCTTTGATGTATATTTTTCTTCTAGGTTAGCGATAATTAATTCATTCTACCAATGCAGTTCAGCCGTGCACTTGGAAAAAGTGGTAAAGTGATAGTAGCTATTTACCACCTCTCCCATATGTACGTTGTAATTCCACCTGTACGAAGCATTAAAAAATGTAATTCTCTCTTGATTCCAGTCCAAATAAGCAACTACTCCATGAATAACGTGGTTGTTTTAGTTTGTCCATCGCTCAAAATAAAAAAATTAAAAAATCACTTTTACCATCTGTATTCTGTAAAGTAAAACTCTGAATAACATCATAGCACAATTTAATAATATATTTAAAGCTATTCTGCATTATTAGAATAGACTATTGTATACAGTATAGTGGTTTTAAGTTTAGTTTTTTTGGAAAAATTCAGGGGTTTTTTATTTGGAAGGCCACATGTGGAACTGACTTTAATTTCATGATCTTTTCCTAATATTTATACAGGACTCGGATATTGTTAGATACTCAGATGCTTTTTTAACATGTAAAAATCTATTTATTGTCATATATTTTTAAATTTAACATAGATTTTTCTTAACATCCAACAAAAAAATATGCTTTTCTTTTTATTACAAAACATTTTTTTATATAATTGTGTGGTGTTGTCAAACTACTGAAAGACTATTTTTAAAGCAGTACAATTCTTAATTCTTATAAATATTTGGCGGATGCTTCTTTGTGTCTTCAATCGTACTCCAGTCGTCTTGCTTTACTTGCGCAATGTTGCTGTTGCCTCCATCTGACCTGGCGTGAAATTTATAGTAATTATTCATTGCACCTAATATGCTGTGACAGTAACAAGGCGATCTGGCACGACATTGTTGTTTTGGTCTTTCCCAGAGGAAAGAGTTTTTTTCTTGAACAGGTGAGTTGACAATCCTTTACTCACCTTTACTTCCTGCCAGCGACATTAGACCCTTAAGTGATCGTCAGCTGACAGTTTATGACCCGCTCAGCAGTGCAGACAAACCCTCTGCAGCTCTGCAGCGGGGCCAGAGGTGGTCTGCTGATTGATGGGTCTGGAGGGCATCTGAGCATCTCGGCTAATTATGATTAATGCCTCTGTGTCTGCTGGATCACAAACTGCAGATGCGTGAAATTAACTTTAATTACTCAGTTTGTACAGTTCAGTTGTTTTTGTTGTGTTCTGCTCGGGTAGAACAGTGACTGAGCTGCTGCGTGGATGAGCTAAACTCACCAACTGTTGCAAAATGGCTCGAGGTGTAGGTTTGAAACCTCCTTTCTTTATTATTTGATGTAGCCTGCATGTTAAAGGATCCGACAGTCACATTCCATTGGTGTACACCTCTTTCTTTGCTGTGTTTATTTCTTACAGTTAGATACAGAGCTGTAAATTCTTAATGTGTTGTTGTACCTTATGTGTTTAACTGGCTAAATCTCTGTGTAATAATAAAAAACATGTTCTCTGCTCTGTGATCTTGTCTTGCTGTCGTGGTAAAAAGCTTTGCACCTCACATATTATGGCCTCTCTGATGTGAGCATGATAAATACTCTTTTAAATCCACATTAAACTGCTTCATTTCATGCTGGCTGCCCCAAACTTGCATATATCAAACTTAATGGAGGCATGAGTTGCTCACAGTCACACACTTAGGCAGTGCATGCAAAATACACTGACAACTTTTAAACACCTGCCATCTTCCCCACCTCGATGGCAGTTTGAGTGAAAATTATTTAACGTAAACGTAGACGGGAGGAGACACGTTCTTGATCAGTCGTTCAGTAAAAAACTTTGTGAAAAGGTTTACACAATTCCATTTGTTTCATTGGGCAGACAGCAGAGGAGCAATTTGAAGGTTTTTGCAGTTGCAGACGAGGAAGGTGGCATCTGGGCAGGAGAACAAAAAAGGAGGAGACTTTGGATGAATAACTTTAGAACAGGAGAGCAGGGAATATTTGGGCAGTAGGACGAGCCACGACAGAGGACACTACAAAGGACTGCGAGGACATCACAACATGCTTAATTTCGGTTGGTTCGGAGGGGCTACACCGTCGACGTCCCGGGGTCCTCAGATATACGCTCGTTAAATTTACAATCTATCGTCTCTAGATGATGAGTTATAATACTAAATCACTACAGCTGTGAGCATTACCGGTCCTGTTGTCACATCTAATGTCTATGATGCATGTTATGTCAGGCATAAAATGGAGTTTCTTTCCCATCCAGTACACCTGACTATAAAGCTGACACTGGTCACTATTTATCACCGCCGTAAGAATCATTTCCCACGGGGGTTCTGCGTAGCTCTGCATTCTCACAAATTTGCCGCCGTGATGAATTTCATCCTCCAGGATTTATGCTCTCTGCTGCTTCACTTTACTTTACACAAACATATTTCAGGATGTTATGATGCGCCCTTTATGACAGGAGAGGGGCATTGTGGGCAGATGTGAACGTTGTTTACTACTTGTTTGATGCGTTGAAAGCAGAGATCCATGCAACAAAAAAGGCAGCAGCCACAAAACTAACTTCCACTGTAAAAAAACCAAAAGAAGCTATTTCTGTTAATGTTTTGGAATAAATGTGGACCATTTGTGAGGTTAATCCGTGGATTTGTGGACTGTTGCTGGAGTTGAGGACTTTCTCTTAAAGGCTCATTGGGGTGCTACATCAGGTGAAGTGAGTGTCAGCATTTTGGGATATAGAGCTGATGCAAAACAGTTCCTATGTTTAAGTTTACAACGCTGACTTCAGCTATTCTTAGTTTTAGACTGTATGCACACTGCAACAGTGAGATCTTCCTTATTTGCACATGATTTTTTTACCTTGTGTATATAGAAAAGTTAGTCTTACTTTGTGGGAAATACAGTATAGACAAATACATGTCATTTTTAATGACATCCAGAGTTGTTTTTTTTCTTCAAAAGCCAAAGAAAGTCAAACTGTTTTCCATGATTTTTGCCCTTAAAGTTCCAAAGGTCAAAGAAAAAGGTCAACCTTAACAGTCGGTTATTTATTGAATATAAAGTATGGATAACACTGGACATGTCTGCAAATTTTTACCTTAAATTTAAGGTAATAAAAAACACATCATAATGCTGTGGTCATCACTAGATAATGTGAAAAAGTTTGAACCTTTCACTGACGTGTTTGGCATCTGCCGACTACTTATATAACATACTACGTTCTCTTTACACGAGAAAACAGTTCAATAGCAGAATTTTACTGCACGTGTGCAAAGACAGGAGATAAGGATGACTTCCGAATGACAGGAAGTGTCAGTGAAGAATGCTTCCTCACATATTGAAACTTCATGACACGTTTCAATATTTCTTACTTACTCAGTTCCCCTGTACAAAGTCACCCAGTGCCCATTGACATTTTCTTGACCTTTACATTCTCTATATTTATTAAATGTAAGCGCATGATACTGTACTTGCACCTGGACAAAAAAAAAAATCCTACCAAAATTGTAGGTCTGAATATGAATATATATACAGTTATTTCACTTTTAATGGACTCCAAAGGACAAATACGAGCTTGGAAAAAGTTTCAGTTTTTAGAGTTTCCTAATTGCTTGATATTCATAAATGCATGTATTTATTGTTCCTCAGTGTAATGGTGGAAATGGGGTCATGTTTACTGCACAGATGACCAGCTGTTTTGTGTTTCAACTGGACATGATCTATAGCCGTGAACACTGGTCGTATTAATTCAGAGTATCATCGTTCAAGATAAGAAATTACCCCTAAATACGAAGAATAAACTCTCTCTGTGTGAGCAGGTAGATTTAACAGGGCTTTCTTACTTTTTCTTTCAGGGGGGTCAGGAAACATAAAAGAAAATAAAATGATGTCCCACCATGGGTTAATCATCTTTCCTGTTTTAATAACATTTTATCGTTAAGATAAGGCTGTTATTTAAGCTAAATGAGTCTCACTGAGTTTAAAGACGCTCTGTAATGAATGGCCAAGACGGCAGCATCATTTAGAGCACATAATTGTGATTATCATCGAGATCTTTAGAATATATTATTTCCCAACATAATGTTTCACAGCCTGGTTGATTATATCTAACACATTTGGGATAGTAAATACGTGTTCCTCTGTGATACAGCACTTAACCGGTTATTTCAAATTGACAATAAATAGGGTTTTTTTTCCACCCTGAAGAAATACAAGCACAGGGTCAGATATACATCAACACCCAAAGAGTATTCAGTGTTTGGCTTGTGTTAAAGGTGAATTACAGTAAATCTCTTGCAGGTAAACACACAGGTTTGACAGTGACTGAGTCGTGCACTGACAGCTCAGTGAACAGCAGACATTTTTGACACGTCAGGTGTAAATAATGGCATTAATTGGGGTATCATTATAAGGAGCACATACAGTGGATGGCTGACAAGTCAAAATGTCTGCTAGGAAAAAAAAGGCAGATCTTCAGATTATTTACGGCAGTCTCAGCAGTTTACTGTATAAGGCCCGGTTACTTAAGTGAAAGTCTTAAAGTACATGACATTTTCTGCACTTAAGTACCAAAAGTCGTTTCCTGATATAAAATGTACTTAAGTTTGTAAATGTAGTAAATGTATTAAAAAGGGAGGAGTAAGGATTGAGCCATGGTGGATCAGTGGTAGGGCTAGTTGCCTTATAATTGGAAGGCTGTGGGTTAAATTCCTGGCTCTACTAGCCGATGTGTCCTTGAGCAAGACACTTGACCCCATTTTGCGGCGTGTGATTGGGTGAAATCTGCAATGTGAAGCAGCTCATCAAGACTAGAAAAGCTCTATTTAAATACAGACCATCACCAACTCTTCTTCTTCTGATTTTATTTGGAGTAACAAAGATAGTCAGAGGAAATGTAGTGGAGTTGAAGTGTCACCAATTGCTGACCACTGATGTAGAGGTCGGGCAGCCCATGGCCGAGTGGAACAGGTGCTTGTGACCAGAAGGTTGCCAGTTCGAGTTCCCACCAGGTCATGGGCTGGGGTGCCCCAGAACAAGGTATACAATCATCTTTGCTCATTGTTATTTGGACACTATAAACTGTACAAATGAAATGGATGAAAGGATGAATCCATGTTCCATTCACAGCTTGTTTCTATGACATGAATTAAAACAGTATTAATAAACGATTGCAGATTACACCTATGTCCATAACTATAAGTGACCACGTAGAGATGGGTTTCTCAATCCTGGTCCTGCAGACCCACTGTCCTGCATGCTTTAGATGTTTACCTCCTCCAACACACCCGATTCATATAGTCAGTTAATTAGCAAGCGCCGCAGAATAACCTGATAAGGACCTGTTTATATGACTCAGGTGTGTTGGAGCAGGGAAACTTAAAAAAAATATCCAGGGCAGTGCCCTGTCCCGCTGCTGAATGACCAGGTTGTTCAATTCTGGACATTTTCCTGGGCTCTTCTTTGTGTTTACAGTCCTATGCCGACCTGTTTGCAGCTTTCTAATTTTACAAAAGCAATGTTGTTGTTGCTGTTGTTGTTGTTGTCACTGTCTGTCTTAACATAAAATGAATCACTTCCTGTGTGCAAGTGCGGGAATCTCATCGCTCGAGAGCCATGTGGAGCATTGTTAGAACGGTTTAAATGTGACGGACGTGTGTTTATATTTAAAAATGACACTGCAGTTTTCAACCGTTAATCTAATATTTCCTCATCATCATCATCATCATCATCATCCTCCGCTTATCGGGGGCCGGGTCGCGGGGGAAGCAGTTTCAGCAAGGGACCCCAAACTTCCCTTTCATTGACCAGCTCCGACTGAGGTATCCCGAGGCGTTCCCAGGCCAGTGTGGAGATGTAATCTCTCCACCTTGTCCTAGGTCTACACCGAGGCCTCCTCCCAACTGGACGTGCCTGATACACCTCCCTTGGGAGGCACCCAGGAGGCATCCTCACCAGATGCCCGAACCACCTCAACTGGCTCCTTTCAACGTGAAGGAGCAGCGGTTCTACTCCGAGCTCCCCCCAGATGACTGAGCTTCTCACCCTATCTCTAAGGGAAAAGCCAGCCACTCTCCTGAGGAATCCCATTTCGGCCGCTTGTACCCGCGATCTTGTTCTTTCAGTCATGACCCAACCTTCATGACCATAGGTGAGGGTAGGAACGAAGATTGACCGGTAGATCGAGAGCTTTGCCTTCCGGCTCAGCTCCCTTTTCGTGACAACCGCGCGGTAAAGCGAATGCAGTACCGCACCAGCCGCTCTGATTCTCCGGCCCATCTCCGGCTCCCTCATCCCCTCACTCGTGAACTCGTGGCAATCCACCAGTTTCCTGCTAAGAGCCATGTCCTCAGACTTAGAGGTGCTGATCTTCATCCCAACCGCTTCACACTCGGCCATGAACCGATCCAGTGAGGGCTGAAGGTCACAGGCCGAGGAAGCCATGAGGACCACATCATCTGCAAAAAGCAGCGACGAGATCTCAAGCCCGCCAAACAACAACCCCTATCCCCCACGACTACGCCTCGATATCCTGTCCATGAAAATCACAAACAGGATTGGTGATAAAGCGCAGCCCTGGCGAAGGCCAACACCCACAGAAAACAGACCTGATTTAGTGCCGAGAACCTGGACACAGCTCATACTTTGGGTGTATAGGGATTGGATGGCCCTAAGTAGTGCCCCCCTCACCCCATACTCCCGCAGCACCTCCCACAGTATCTCCCTGGGATCCCGATCATACGCCTTCTGCAGGTCCACAAAACACATGTAGACCGGATTGTCGTACTCCCAGGCCCCCTCCAGGATCCCTGCAAGAGTAAAGAGCTGGTCCGTTGTTCCACGACCAGGGCGGAATCCGCATTGTTCCTCTTGAATCCGAGGTTCAACTACCGGTCGAACCCTCCTTTCCAGTACCTTGGAGTAAACCTTACCAGGGAGGCTGAGAAGTGTGATGCCCCGGTAATTGGCACACACAATCTAATATTTGTTGATATTAATTACTGAGTTGGTAGCAGTTTCGTTTATACAGTGTGTCCACACTAATCAAATCTGTTTGCGACGAGATGAATTATTCATCGGCTCCTCTCACTTTGCATTTTTTTTTTCAGTTAGCGATTATATTTAGGTTCAGCGTTCGATACTTGCTGGGTTCTTGAATGTATTGTTTGTTGTTTTCAACTTTGTGCCTGGCTGCCAGAGAGAACAATGTCTGTACAGTAGGACAGCAGCTTGCTTTGGAAGAGAGAGGAAATCTTAAAGTGTTGAGGGAGAAACAGAACATCTGGCTCCCTACTCTCCAGGCTCTCAATTAATCGAGAACACCCACATACTCAGAGATGCACACACACACACACACACACAGAGGAGTTTGGTTTTACCACCTAGGGAGTAATTAGAAGTCGGCCTGGTCCAGCTGCGAGCCTCTGCACTGCTCCACATCATATACACCCACTCAGCAGCAACGCACCTCACAACAATGGATCGTTGCTGAATGAGTCACCCAAAATAATTTAAAGGGGACTCAGTGGCATCCAAACTGGGGAGGCTGGGCATAAAAGGTCACCTCATACTCCAAGACAGTCACATTTTTCCTCCCAGTTCTCAAATAAATGTCAAGCTCTCTCCTGGCCACACACACACACACACACACACACACACACACACACACACAGCGCTCAGGAGTGGAAACTGTGAAGATGGTGGACAGTGAAGAAAAGCCTTTAAATGAGAGCTTACTTTGTTTAGGATGTCATTAAAGCTGCTCTGTCGCCACTGAAGAGGTAGAACGTGAATTTGTATTTGTTTATTTTTAAAAACACACTTACCGGAGACGTTGAACACAATTTTCATCTTAAATAAAGTTTCTGAAGCCGCATTTTTACAAATACACTATACCTAAACCAGCGTTTGTCATTATTTCACACAGACACTTCTCAGACAGTTTTATTTACAGTATAGACTATCTTTGCCAGATTATAACTAATTCATAAAGTAGAATAGAAACAAAATAGGAAATTATTCACGTATCTATATCAAATGTCAACACAACTCGTGACCTTAAGCTTAAATATTGATACCCTTATGGGGAAATGCACTCTAGTCTATTAAAGAGCATCTTATAAAACAGAAATAGCAGCAAATATAATTTCTTCAGTAATATTCCATGCAATACGCGAGCACCTTGCATGAACAGTATGGTGTATATTGACTCTCACAACTGGACCACTGTAATCTTTAAAATGCCCAACTGCACTTTTACTAGTATACTAACATCATGTTGTAACTAGAAAAGGGGAGAGAATAAATAACATCTACATGCTTGTATTTTCTTATACTGCAGTAAGGCACTTAGACAAAGTCAATAGCGGATAATTAAAGCGAGGACAACCATGTGCATTGTCACAGGAAATGAAATGAAGCTTTCTGTAAGGGTAAGTATTAGAAACCAAAATGGAAAGTGTTGATTGAGAATTTTCTTTTTTTGATTGTGAATAAACTTGACTTTGGGGGAATCTATTCACTACAAAACAGCGTAGCCTCTACAGCAGAGAGAGCATTGGATAAAAAGTTGTGGGATACTGAAAAATAACCTTCTACATTTTCTTTCAAACTCATGTGAGAGACTCCTTAACCAAACACTGTTGCTTTTCCTTAAGCATTACTGGTTCATATAAACGGTCAGAATATAGAGCTATTTTACTCAGATTTATCAGTGGCAGCTGCTTTTACATGGATTAGATTGGTCAATTTTGAAAGTCTTTATTTTTTGTTTAATTAATTGATGATCCAGATAACTTCCTATGCTTCAGGTACAGGTGCTTAACAATTTATTAGACCACCTCATAAGAACGAGAAAACTATAAATATTTTAGAAATCTTTCAAAAACTTGTCAGAGAAGTCAGGAAGAAAATATTCAACCACTAAAACTATTTTTTCTGTTCAGGAATGCAAGTAAATAACTAGAATCAATTTTAGCTTTAAAAACATAATTTCGTTTAAAGAGTTTTACAGAACCATTACAGAAACATAAAAAATTATTTTGATCATTAACAATGCTGTTTATTTACAGCAGATGTAGCATAAACCTTGGGTTGTGGTCTTATAAATGTGTTAACTATCCTTAGCGGTAGAGACTGAAATGAAACATCCGCTCCTTGTGGTCCTGAATCTGCAGGGTCATCTTTGTTTCCTTTGTCCCCCATGCTACATGGGGGACACCTGGGACTGAGATTGAAAAGGAAATACAAGCGTCTCTGTTTATCTCTGACAGCTTTTTTCCTCACAGCTCCAGTCAGATCTCCCAGATCACACCTGCAGCACTTTCTTTTGAACACAATGCCACTTTCTTGTCTGACAGGAGCTGTTCTTTGCCGTGTTTTATGGGAACAAGTTTCAGAGGACAAGGATAAAAATAGGGTTTGTGAGTAAAACACAAGGACAATGAGCCCAGTTAGAGGTACCCTTTGTCTACAAAGAAAAATGCAGGGGTAACAGCTGACAAATGGGCTTTGTACTAAATGTGGCTAATTTGCAGCAATGTAACCACAGGGACATAAAGATACCTATACTATTTGGGCTGAAACAATTGCTGTTTTCTGATTTTTCAGCTTCGTAAATGTGAATATTTTCTGGTTTCTTTGCTCCATATAACAAAGAATCAAGAAACTGAATCATTTTTAGTTTTTGGACAAAACAAGACATTTGAGATCATCATCATTTCAACATTTCATGGTCAATTAGTTGATAAAATGTAATTAGTTGCAGGTCTCTACACTTTATGCACATCTAGTAAAGTGAATCAATATTTAAATGATATTAATTGATGAATGAAATGATAAACTAAAACAAAAGGGACTGTCGGACAGAGTCACTGTAAATCACACCTAAATATACAGAAAACAAGTATGTCAGTTTACTCTAAGTTAAATATTAATACTACCTATGTGCGTCATAGACTCCTAACATGTGTTCAGAACATTCATCATTAGGCAAACAAAATTTTAATTTTAAGTGTCCCAATGAAATACACTAGACATGCTTTTCATGACGGACGGTCGAAGTCAAACCTGAAGTGACTCACATCCTCCTATATTTATTCATCCTACTGTATATACATATACATATATATATACACACACACACATACATATATACACATATACATATACATATACATAGACATATGTATATACACACACACATATATTCACCATTTATTTCATCACATTTCAAGCCAGAGGAAGCACCGAGTGCCAGAGAACCCGGGCAATTAGGATGTCTTGGGTAGCTCCATCGCATGGAAGAGTAAATTCAGCTGAGGAAATTTAGAGAAGCGTTCCTGCAGAGAGGCTGGATCAGCAGTCGACACATGCACCGGAGATCAAGGTAAACGGAGGTGCAAGCAGACACTGTTTTAAAACATCAATATTCCTCAAACCAACTTAAAGTGTGCTCCCTCCAAACAGCTCAACAAAGTCTCGACAGCATATCACACTGACAAAAAAAACAAACGGGGTTTAAGTCTTTTGGTAAATGTGTTGCTGTAAATCCCTGAGCAAAAGTTTGCCACCTCAAACATATACAGCGAATGTTGATGAGAGAGAAGTGCCAGGAAAAGGAAGCTGCCAGCAAAATATCATTCAACACCAAAGAATGACTAATCTAGCATGAAACTCTCTGAGCCTCAACGTTCAAGTGTTCATTTTCATGCATCATATGGTCAACAATACCTTCAGAATTGGAACATGACTAAAATGAGAATTTAGCATGACAGTTATTTCTGCTCTTTTGTGTTATCAACTGTCGTTTTAACGAGGGAGGGAGAGAGAGAGAGATGAGCAGTGAGCCGGAGGTGCCAGACAGATTGACAGGTTTTCATTGGATTGTTTCAAAAGGGGGTTTGTAATTAAGTCTTCGGAGACCAACACTGACTTCCCTCCTGACCAATGGAGGCATGAATTAGTATAAGGACTGAATGCAGATACTACACAGGTTCTGCCCTCTCTTCCACCGAGAGATGAAGATACTCGGAGAACGGCATTGTTCCTGAAACTGAATGTTTCCTGCATTTTGAAATGCACCGTCAACTACAGAGGACTGAAAGATCTCACAGAAGAAATTCCACCACTTTTTATGTTCTTATTGAGACAGTGACAAAGACGAGATGTACGCACGTCATGCCACATTCACACCTGCTTCAAGTTGTGAAGAATCTTCTAGTTCTTCAAGTTGATTCTTCCAGTTCTTCAAGTTGTGAAGAATCTTCCAGTTCTTCACAACTGGAAGATTCTTGCCGGCTGCCAGCAGGGACAACAATGAAAAACAGATTTTCCACTTCATGAAATCTACCATCCATTTAAGAAATCTTAAGAAAAGTCTTTTTCTAGCTGTAAAACACCCTTTTTCAAATGTTTAATTGAAAGGGACCCAGGATGTGTTGGTCTACTTCTGCATTGTTTGGTTAGTTTATGTCATGTAAATCCATAGACCACAATCTAAAAATTGAACATTTGAATTCACTGGTACAGATAGGAGTGGCTCAAACTCCTTCTATGTAGTGTGGTGTAAAATCACAGATTTTATCTATGGACTTTGGCGTGGAAGAGTGAGCCATTTAGCACGTCAGCTCTCAGATACACAGCTCCCCCTCTGGCACGGTGGATGCTCTGCATCTCAGCAGCTACAACGAGAGTAGTTCTTCTTCTTCTGCGGTTGAATGTACGCAACCGGATGTGCCCGGACTAGTGCCCACATCAGGAGGAGCTACGGTGGTGAGAGGAGTGGTGAGGTATACTGATGACATCATCAGCAAACGGAAGTGCCTTTCCGCTTTGCAGAGCCCAGGAAAACAATAAAACTCTATTTTCTCAGCAATGGCTGAACTGTTTGTTCTGAAACTTTAGGGTTTCATAAACCAGGTAATGATGCAGATACACACACAAACGCAGCGTTAATTGGAGCTTCCGGTCTATGTCGCCTTTAACATTTTTTCCTTTTCCGATATCCAAGCCAGTGATTTTGGCCAGTATTGGACCGATACTCAGTATTGAATCAGCTCATCCCTAAGTAAAACTCCATCTGTCAACATCCTGATTCCCTCAGGTCTCTTGTCAGACACAGATTAGCAGGAAAACCAATCAAGAAATGTATCCACACCCACTGAGATCGACTTTATCCTGCATTTTGAGGTTCACTTTATATTGTCCAGAGGGAAAAAGGCAGTGAAACTGTCTTTGTCTCCACTCTTTGCATGTCCTCTGTCTCCTCCTCTTCCTGACACAAGACCAAAGAGGACATGGGGTAAAAAATGCTTCAGTGACAAAAAATATGTGCTGATACTGTAAATGTGAAAGGTCAGCAGTGAGGGGGGGAAGAGATGGGGGTTGTTAGGAGGATTTCAGAGGCACCTGCCTGTCAAAGTGATTTCCCTTGACACTGAATGTGATTCTTTTGGGGACATCGAGAAGGACACAAGTGCACACACACACACACACACACATGCAAAGAGAGGAAAAGAGGGGCAGGAAACCAGAGAGACAGTGAGACAGTTCAGAGACATCCCTGTAAACATAAACAACAAACAGCAGCAAAAAAAGTGAAACCGATACACAAGTGTCAAGCATCAAATGGGCTCATTCATCAAAAATACAGTGAAAGTGGACACTTAGACGAGTTGACAATATTCCCCCCTGCCAGTGTCTTTGTGAAGAAGGCAACAGATTATGATGAATGAAACATCAGTTCGAGGGAAGACGAGCCTCAGAGAAATGAGCTTAGAAACAGGTATTTTATATTGTTTTGATGGCCTGTCTAATAAGACAAGGACAAAATTCTAGTTTTTTTTTTTTTTTGTTCTTAAAGCGGGGGACTTGAGATTGTCCTCACTGCACAAGCCTCAGCATAGGCTTTCCATATTAAGTTGTTTTTCTCACATAAATTATTTTGCCTTGTCATCATTCAAATCTCATCCAAATAAAGAGATCAGGGAGGAAAAAGGTGCAAACTGACACCGGATTTAAGTTTGTTTTTTATTCACGTTTTACTTGAAAACCAATCTAATAATCATCACAGGCATGAAGTGAAGCTTGGATGAGTGGATCTCTGTTTGCAGCTGTACAAACATGAGTGACAACATGCAGTACATTCCACTTATGATATGGTGGACGCTGCAAGCTCATTCTTCCATGCTGACCACATTTAATTGACTTCTGTCTTGTACGAGGGTGGCCTTGGTACAATTGGTAAAGGACATAGTATTTGACACAAAATCTGCAAGGACCAGAGGCCATGAAACATGGCAACTCAACCATCAAGTTATTTTGACGGACATAGTGCACCCGTGGCGGACATCAACAACTCCAGCCATATCCTCGCCACCAAGCATCAAGCCTGCACCTGCTCCAGCATGAAACTGACGGGTTTTCTCACGTACTATCGTGCTACAAAGATCTTTGTGCACATATGTCACAACTGCGACTGCTGTGGTCACATGCACTCCAAGTGCTCTTGGAATTGAAATCTTCTCGCGCGAGTCGACCTGACGTTTTGACAGTTTGGGGGTGGAGACCAAAGAGGACACCGGCCCTCTTATGATTGGTCACTTTCAGTGTGATCACACCCACAAGGAACTTCTTGTATTTGATTGACAGCTATCACTAAAGACGTCCGAAGCGGAGAAGAATGTTAGACTGGAGCAGAGAGTTTGTAATGCTCTGACGCCAAGTAAACAATTAAACAGACGAGAACTCACCGAAGCATATATTTGATATTATTTGCTCTTGAGCACGTTTTACTGCTCTCCCCCGATTCTTTAGAGTTTCTGTTCGGATTTCTGTCTAAACTCATCCATTAGATGTTATCTAATATGGATCACTTTGGAAAAGCACTGAGCGATGTGAAGAATAAGTAACTTAAAGACACATCTCAGCGTAGCCGTTAGATCATCCTCTTCCTTGTTAATGTCCTGCGTCAGTATTCAAAATATAACTAGCTGCTCCATGACTATGTGCTCACTTCACTTCCTCCAAGGAACTTGAAGTCAGTGATAGCTCTGTGCCTCTGATTAATCCTAGATTAAAAATCCGATAAACCCTCTGTTTCCATGAGATAACAGTAATAGTTGCACATAACTGTTATATCTGCTCTAAACTGGAACCTAAGATCCACAGGGACATTGTTATTCTGAAAATGAAAACCATTGAAGGTAAGGCCCAGAGTAATATAGCAGCTGTTTTATCCATGGGACGGAGCCTGAAGAATGGGTAATATAATATGAAGAAGAGAGACACAGCTGCCTGGTGCATTGCTGTAATTACACTGATCTTTGGATTACCGGCTTAACTGGCTGTCCAACCGCAGTGTAAAGAAACATAAAATATGGAAATCCTAAAAGAGTCTCCATTAGACCCTTTATATTAGGAGAAAATGAATGATTCACAACTCAATATCTTTGGCGCTAAAGAGGCTTTTGGAGATCTGTGACAGATATTATATTAGCGCTGAGTTATTACCGCCCATTCAACAGCAGCGCTCGGGCCCCTCAAACCATCAGGATTCACTGTCGGAGATAAAGTCAGAGAGGCATGTTATTGTAATTCCAAAAGCTTCCATTTATGTTTCATTTAACATCTTCATAATATACAGTCCAGCCCAGTGATGGATGGAGAGATATGAAGAGCATAAATAATAAAAGGAGCACACAAGCTTTGGAAACTCATCACACACACACACACACACACTATACCCACAGTCAAAAAAAGGCCTCCCCTCTGACTCTTCTGCCATCAGCTCTGCATGATGATTACATCCACAGTACAACCACACACGGATTTAACAATACATGGTGTTTACCAGCTGCTCTTAACCCAGGGGGAATTCCTGTAGGTAGGTGGACTAAATGTGTCGACATGCAGTTAAATCCACCAGAGGGTTCATTGCAGAACTGAGAAGACAAGCGCAGAACAGACAGGCCTTTAGTTCATGACAACCATGGGTAACCTTCAGACAGAACAGGGCCTCGGCCTAATCTTGACAGGGTTATGTTTAGATGTGCAATGCAGCTTCGGTGTCATGCAGGGATGTGTTCTTTTCTTTCGTTCCAGTGCTTTTGTTGTTATAATGAACGAGATAGTGTTTTGGCAGCACTTGGCTCCCTTTACACCCTTTCTAAGGTGTTCATTTAACTGCTGTAAAGCATTAACTGCACGGTGTTTAAAAAAAAAAAAAAAAACGTCTTGACCCATAGAGCACAAATGTAAAAAGCCTTTAGACTCTGGTTATGTGGATACACACAAACGTGGCCAAGAAATGTTTTTCCTCCACGAGAACATTAGGCAGAGAATTTTGAAGAATATTGGCTTTAAATGTGGGTGACATCAGGGGTAAAAGAAAGAAATCACAAGAAATTCCCAACATACTGTGGGTGGTTGAAACCTGCGGGACATCTGCACACCAAGTTTTGGATTTTTAATTACTTTTTGTCATTGTTTATTTTTGTTTTTAAATTAGGTAGCTTTAATTAGGTTTTAGAGCTAAGTTTGCTAGTATTTATTAGTTTGTATTTTTGTAATGCATATACATATATACACACACACATATACATATATATATTTTTATATATATATACACATACATATATAGATATAGATATACACACACACACACACACACACACACACCTATAAGTATTTGCCATGTGGATACATTTAAAAGGGTAATAATAAGTATTGTACCGTAACAACAATTCAGTTTTAGTTAGTTTTATAAACACACAATTCAGTTTCAGTTAGTTATGGTGGTTTGTTACACTTATTTTTATTTCTGTATACAAAAATGTTTTTTCAATTGTAGTTTTTGTTGTTTTTCGTATGCTATCATTTACTATAATAACCTTGCTTCATACTCATCTCTTGAGTCGATTGACCAATTGTGATGAGGTGCTTTACTGTTACAGCTCATCTTAAAGTCATGTTTCCTGCTTCTGTGCCTTTTTGTTCAATCCTGTTTTATTTTGCATTCTCTCTTGGAATCTTCCTAGAATTAGAAGCAGTGGGCAGCCACTAAGCAGCACCCGGGGAGCACGTAACCTTGGCTTGTAACCACAGGATTATAAGCTACCTTTCCACTTGGCCATGGGATGCCCATCATGTCAATTCAGGTCACTTCAGGTCACTTAACTCCCTGTCTTCCTGTGTTTTCCTGCCTGTCTGTATGTCCCGAACCACAAACTGCATCCATCCAGGGAGGTGCTCTGAAATGAGACGTTCTAGCCACAAGAGAATTTACAGGTACCAATGGTCGGACAATTCACCCGACGTATCCTTTGATGCCTGTCAAATGTTGACTGCATTCATCAGCCGCGTTTGAAGGAGTCGACAAATCAAAGTGAAATGGGACGTCACTGCACTGTGAGGTATTTTGACAGTATTCATTCAAGGATCCAGCCTGTGGATTAGGACATGGTTGGTGTCTTGGTGTCCTGTGCTGACCATCTGCCCTGATTCACCACACATGTGTATTGTTGTGCCCTCCTTTTCTTGTGTATTTAAGCTGTGTGTGCCAGTTAGTCAGTGCCAAAGCATCTTATCTGTTCTCAGTAAGAGTTCCAGCATTTTTTTCCTTGATATAGTGTTCTAGTGTGTGACCCAATTTTGTTATTTTGGAGTTTTTTTGGACACCTCTGTGTTAGTGGACTGCTTTTCTATGTACTGATCTCTGCTAGTATTAACACAAGTTCTGATATGAACCCTCAGGGTGTGGTGTCTAGAGTCTTTGTAATACATTACTACTAGAGCTGCAATTAACGATTATTTTCATAATCGATTAATTTGTCGATTATTTTAATTAATCGACAAATTCATTTTATTTTTAATTTCATTTTAATCGAGTAATCGTTTGGTCCATAAAATGGTCAGAAAATGCTGAAAAATGTTGATCAGTTGATCAGTGTTTGTCAAACCTGGAAATGATGATGTTCTCAAATGTCTTGGTCTGACGACAAACCAAAATGATTCATTTTTTTTAATGATTTCTTTGTTATATGGAGCAAAGAAACCAGAAAATATTATAGAGTAATTGTTTCAGCTCTAATTACTACATCACTACAGGCTTAGTAGATGTAAATCAAACAAACAACAGATCATATGAAACAGATTATAATGTAACATCATAAAGGCAACCATAATAGAACCAAGGACGTGTGCTTTTTAAAAACTATTGTCTTCTTTACAAACAGTGCAAGACCTACAATATTGTCACGGCCAAGTATCTGAACAAAATCCTTGTTTTTTCAAATATCTGGACTGCAGTTCTTTAAAAAAAAAAAAGAAGAAAAAGAAAGGAGCGACTGATTGTTGCCACCACTTCAAATAACTGACTGAATACAATCATGATGCACCAAACAAGTGAATGTTTCTCTTACTTCTAACAGCAAACCTGGACGCCAGCCAAGCCTTAAATCCCAGTTTGGGTTCGGAAATACAATTTGCTCAGGAACTCAAAACGCACACAAAACAATAAAGATATGACCTGAAACCCCAAAACCAGCCAGTCAGACATCGTCACATGTTACTGCTCACCAGTATTTCAGGTCAGTCAACAACTGCATTTGTACTTTGTTTGCACTGCTGTTGTGTTTCATTTTAAAACTGAATGAAAAGCTTGTGCAGATTAAAAAAAAAAAAGAAGTTCTCATGTATAGATTTTCTTGGACAACTTTACTTACAAAAGTATCAGAACACGCTGAGAGGGACAAACCAAGGACAAGAAAACTTGGCAGAATGAACAAACTCTCCAAGTTTCTCCAAGACCAAGTATCAACATCCATCCTAAGTGATCAGAGTTAAGTACAGCTATTTACACCAGGCAATAAAATGCGTCTCAGATGTGTCTCCTGTGACCACATGTGATCAGATCTGGGTTCACCCACGCTCTAATTAAATACACAGTGACATTGTGTCTGTTTACGAGAGCCAATTATGTTTTTAATGAGTCTCACTGTGTCCGTTGCATTTGTGTGTGTATCAGTGTGTGTGTGTGTCTCTTTCTGTGAGGAGGAGGTGAGTGAATCAATTATAGTCCCGCTGCTGTATCCAGGGATGGGTATGAGTATTTGATTATTCGCTTGATTATGAAAAGTCGGTTTTGTTGTCTGTGGACTTCATGTGTGTTAGCAGAAGTGATGAAATTGACCAGGGTCTTTGAATGCACATCGCTAGCTGCTTCTATTTGCTCAACACCCTATGAACACTGCGTTATTTCCACTCGCTCTAATGCACTGGAGTTTAGAAATATTCAACAAATAATTAGGGATGGGAATCGGTATTGGTCAATATCGGTATCGGTCCAATACGGGTCGAAATCACTGGATTGGATATCGGACAGATAAAAACGTAAAATCCAATAAAATCCTATGTATCGCATGCTTCACTATGCACAGACGGTAAAAATGTAAATAAAAATCAGCAAAAAGCATTTTAGCTGAGTCATGTTCGGGCTGTTCATTTCTTCTTTTTTGGGGAACAATATTTGTTACACAGTTGGAGAATTATGTCTTTGAAATGATTCAGCCCAAATGTGTCGTTAACAGCTTCATAAATGGTCTAAAATGACTGTATCCGACTAATATTGGTATCGGTAGATACTTTATGATATCGTATCAGACACAAAAATGTGGTATCATCCCATCCCTACAAATATCAATTATTCAAATATCATTTGGCGACAAATGCTCATCCCTACAGCTGCAGCATAATATGTAACCATTAGAAAAAGAAATCATGTGGCAATCAGTGCTCATATTGTGGTGGTTGCTTCATATATGGATGCTGATTAGTGTTGAAAACATTCAGTTCACAGTGAAACTGCTGTGGGTCAGACAACATCAGCTGAGGAGGCGGTCCCTAATCTGTCCCGAGGATGGATTGTGTTCTTGCATGCTCAGGAAGACAAATGTGTCCTCAAACCCACGGGTCTGTATATGGTTTTTGTGACTGTATACTGGGTGCATTCAAACCTGTACTTAGTACCAGGTCTGAATGTGGCCAGAATGATAAACCTTTGAATGACAACAAACATTCAACCAACCAACCAACCCCAACCCTTGGGGTACCAGAGTAACGGTACGGTACAGGTGTAGCTAGACTCCCGACAGAAAAGCGTCAGTCCCTTGTGACGGGTGTTTCTTTAACGCCTGCAGTCTATTCTCATGCAGAGCTTGAAGTCTTGTTGAGACAAACAGCCACAAACCGAGCAGAAAGAAAACGAGCTGCTGGACGTCCTCCATTGTTGTCTGCTGTGTCGCATTCGATGTCGTTATCCGCACACAGGTGCAATGTCCAAACCAAACTGTACCAAGATGGAAACACAACTCTACAGGAGACGTCCAACCAGAAGGCTTCAGCTGACTGATGCAACCAAGGAATACTGATAAGTGAATTCTAATGAATACAGACTTTATGTTTTATGTTATTGCTCATTGATTTCCCTCGTTTGTTCTCTGCGGACAACAATAAAAGTCGCTCAGATGCTGCAGGGATTTTGTCATTTGGGCACTCAACCAAGTTTTACATTTTTGCAAACGTGAACAGTGTTGGCTTCTTTTCAGGACCTGTGGTCATGTTGGTGATTCAGAGTAATTTGCATTGAATCACTAACAAAGTGAAGTAAAGCAGAAGTGAAGCGAGGATTTCCCGTCCAACATCTTAAACTACTGCAAATGAGGTGGTTGACATGTGATCTGTGGGTGAAATCGATTACACGCAGTAATCTGCATAACCAACACGTCTCCTGCCGCTCAAAACATCTGTCCTTTCTTCAGTTAATTGTTCACTCAATCCTTCTTAATACTTTGTGAGGATTTAAGGAGGGAAATCCTCTACACTTAATAGTTTCCATTAAGTGTAATCTGGCTTATGGCAGAGGACACAAATGATTTATGACTTTAAGCCATTAACGGCAGTGAATTCATGATTACTTTTAAGGTGGGCGGGAACAGTGTCACCACCTCTAAAGAAGACTGATTGGGGTTGAGTGGTCATAAGGTGGTGCTCATGATGGTCTATTAAACATGAGATTACTGAACAGTGATAGCTGCTAAATGAAGCCTGTGTGTGTGTGTGTGTGTGTTTCAAAGTGACTGACGAGTATACAACATGTTTAGCCTTGTTAGAGATAAAAGAAAGACAATCAGGACAGCAGAGGCTGTGTCAGTCTCCGGGGAGTCTTTATCTGTTAAATGTTGACTCAAAAACATGAGTCTTAAGAGTTAGCGTCTCCGGATTCGCCAGCACATAATTTCATAGTCTAGTCTGACAGCAACAAACCCAAGGTCGTTCAATCACAGCAACACAAAGGAGATGTTTTTCCCTCAGTTGCACGGCACCAGGAGAGTTGGCTACAGAGGACAGAAATGTCAGAGTGCATAGATGTCCTTTACTAAACTCTATTTGAACTCTTATTCCAGACTGTATGACCAGCTGGCATATATAAAAAAAAAACACAAGCCAAGAAAGTCAAGCTGGACGTAAAAGTCCATAGTTGTTTTGTATTTCCTTTTCCTTAAATGTGTTATTACCAGAATCACAACAGGAAGCTTAAATCAACATTTGTGTACTTTGAAGATGTAGTCTCATGTAATGATCTGACACCGACTACAGCAGCTCTCGTCTTTATCTAAAGTTAGATCTTTTAACTACGCCGGTTTAAGTGTGTCGGAAGCGATCTTAACATCCAGAGTGTGTGGCTAACACATTTTCCCCCGGAGAGACAAGTAAAGGAAATTAATATTCAGCTCTCGTCTGATCCTTAATCATCTTCCCATTATTAAAACTATCCAAGTGACACCACATGAATCACACACTTACACGTATTCATTTAGAGTATGTTAAGAGTTTCAGTGTTTGGACACCTGAACATGTTCGAGAATGAACTCACAAAGAGGTTCGCTGAAGTTGGTGAAGAAACAAATATTAAAAAGGTGCTACATGTATGATGTGTATTATATTAAGACATAAAATGGCATCACAGATTAAGGAAACTTTTTGTTACATTGAAATACTGGATTTACTGATTGATGATTTTCATTTGCAGGCAGCAAACTGGACTTTGTGTAACCCTGGCAACCATAGTTTGTCTACAGAGTGCGCCTCATTACATCTTTGTTGAACGTAACCTAACTGAGACAGGACCGAGAACTCAACTGCGCAGACCTCCCCAAGGTCGACTCTCGGTATCAGCAGACCGCCTTTTCTCCAAAACCTAAGATATACCATAATTCTGGGATTCACAGGCAGAATGAAAGAGAATGACCAACTGTTAACATCTCCTTGTTCATGTTTGGCAATGTCTCAGTTCTCCTCAGATCTGGGCTGTTTCCAATAAAGCCTTTCAACTTAACTCATCACTGACTCCAGAAACTCCATCTTTGGTCATCTCACCTGATAATAAAATCTCCGCCACACCCCAGCAGCTGGCTGAAATACTGAAAGATACCGATGTACAAGTCCTCACTGTTTCTCACAAAGGCCTTGGTTAGACTGCAGCCCAAATCAGATTTTAAAACATTTTCAGCTTGATTTTTTTAGCAGTCTGTACAGCTAAAAACACACATGGTATCCGCTTGTTCCAAAGCTGATAAAGCACATATGGTTAGAGATACAGATCCATTTTAATCTAAATGTCACGGTCGCTCAGATAGGACTTCAAAGTGTCTTCAAAATGTCTGTGTCACTAGAACGACAACAACATCAAAAAAAAACAATCCGGAGAGACGGAAGTCAATTTGGATTTTTATAAAAATTGGCTAAAAGCATTGTATCATCAAACTACACGGCGTGTAGGGACTACAGATGGACATTAAATAAATAAATTCCACCAGCATCGCTGGTCTGCCTGCACCACACGCCCCACTCCACTGCCATTCCAGCAGTCTCCTCCGTTTCTGTCGCTTCCTTGCAATCAGAAGGAAGTTTGTCGTCCAATTTCTGTCCTCCATTTTGTTTGCCCTACTTGTTTTTCTGGGGGGCGTGGCCTGTAACTATAGAAATCCATGTGGAAGACGAGACTGGACAATGTCAAGATGAACACACGGAGATCAGATTGGATCACTTGCAAAATATAATGTGAACAGTTGGTCAGGAAGATCAGATTGTGATCGGATATGCTTACAAATCTGATTCAGGCTGCAGTCTAAACAAGGCTGCAAGAAAAAATAAGGATCTGCAGTAAGGCGTGTTAAAATATTGACGTCTGAAAGCAAAGTGGAAGCTGAAGACAGACGTGCTGCTGTTTTGTCTCCCAGACAGGGAGCTTCTGCCAAGGTAAGTGAACACCTTCTCTCTCTCTTTCTTTCTTTCTTTCACTTTGTCAGAAGATATTTAATGTATAGAACATTTTTAAAGTCTGTTATAGTTGCATCGTTGTCTCCTCTCATAACGTGATAACTCTCTGCTGCTGTACTACAGAGAAAATGAACCAAAGTCTGGCTGCTGAACAGTAACTGTTGCGGTTGTATACATTTTTTAATAAATGACCTTTAAAACCTCAACACTGACAGGATGAGATTTCACCCAATAAATATTTTACAACTGTTTAGGGTCAACATTAAAGTGAAGTTAAACAAAAACCGTCAAAGTGCAGGATGTGTTGTAACACAGTCTCAGGTAATATCTTGTCACAGCTGTTCTGGTTGGCATTATCATGCTCAAACAGGAAATGAATGAATGAATTTCAAGTCTTCTAAGGACTAATCTGTACACTCTGTCTGCTGTGGCTGCAGAATAGCATAGTATGTATATATTTAAGTGATAAAGTTATCTTACTATCATGATGGCATTCTGTTTTCAACTTGTTTGGACATGTCGTCAATAACCTGATTGAAAAGGAGCTTAATACTTTTCAATCAGTCCAGTAAATAATGAAGAGAAACTCGATTAGGGAGATAAATTTGAACGCCATTTTGTCCGTTATAAATGTCTGCCTGAACTATTCACACTGACATAAACAGAGTACATTTTAAATCTCGCTGTTGAACGTAAAAGTGCTATGTTATATTATTGATACTTGTCAGCCCTCCTTACAGCCTTTACCCACACACAGCTCTACTCTGTGGAGAGGCACAAAAACAGCACCTGCATTGAAACACACTGTGAAAAACAAACGCAGCGGATTATGCTAAATCAATAAAACCAACATGAGCACCTACTGTACCAGCACATGGAGGACACTCACACATCTGACGGACCAGGGAGCAAAGACAGGAAGAGTAGCTTCACCTGTGGAGTCAGTACAAACAATTTAAAACCAGGAAGTGGGTGTGGCTAATCCTAAAGTGCCTTCCACCAGTGCCGGCCCAAGCCTTTATGGGGCCCTAAGGTTAATTTGAATTGGGGAGGCCACCTGTCACCACCTCAGAGTGGCCGATGTGTGACTATTATTGAAACAAATGGAACACTATAAATTGCATTAATTCATTCAAGTTGTGTTATTTACCTCATAACAGTGTCACTTTTGTTTTTTCCAACCTTAGAGGAAAGTAAAAACACAAAAGTGGCCTAGTATTGATTAGCACTAAATATATCAAGATTTCTTTAATATGTTCATTTTTCTTCTCCTCACACTAGTGAGGGAGCCTGGTGATCAGCTTCTTACAGCTCAAGCAAGTGTATGATCTAAAAACATGTGTTTTATTTTTCACTGGCTGATGCAAACTCTGTTCATCCATCATCTTCCTCCATTACAGAAACAATACAAAACAGGCTGTTTTTCTTCTGTAATAGATTGATATAAGGGTCCGGTGCACCTTCACCGTTCTGCTGTGGAGACACAGTTGGTCTGGCTCTGTCTGCAACACTAAATTGTGATAGTATGTAAACACAACATTTGCACAAATGTTGTAAATGTGCTTCAAACACAAACAGCTTCAATTCAAAATGTGAATGTTGAGGAGATTGTGGTATTTTTAAGCCCAACAACAGATGGATTTTGACACAGGGAATCACAGACACAGAAGTGGAAGGACTTTAGGCAACAAGTCTCCAGCCTCCAGACAGAAAGACAACATAACACATTGTCTCATGGACATACCTGGTCTCAAGAGTCTTTTACTGGCAAGTGGCTGCTTGGTGTTTTTCTTCTTTAAGGGTGAGGAAGGAATCAAGGTTTGTGGGAGTTAATAAAGTTTCTATATTCAGCGAGACAGTCACAGAGATCACACCTGCCGTCCGCTGACACCCAACCCCCCACTGTTTCCATAGAAACCATTTAAGTGAAGACATTTCATTCCAGCCTGGACCAATGACATGATGAAGAAGAAGAAGATGCACCTTTCTTTTTCTATGATGCAAAAAGGAAAAGGTCCTCACACTGGATATCATACATGTGTCTCCTGGTCTTTAAGTGACAAACACATCTACCTCCATGATGTTATTGATTTCTGCACATTTTGCATCTCTCTTTTTTTTTTTAAATCATTTTTCCCTTTCCCTTCCCTGCAAACTTTGGCATCTGAAAGCCAGGGGGCCGCCAGCCCCTGGAGCTTCTGCTTAATAGACCAGTTCAGGAAATGGTTTTTGAAACTAACAAAACTTGACACTGCCGAGGTCTGTCATGCTGGTTTGGTTCATTCCATCTGACTCCATCCAGATTTAAGAGCAAGCTGCTCCCTGTAGGGGAAAGGTCCACAGGCATTACAGCCTTCAATAAACATCTGTTTTGTTTAGCTCTTAAATATGCAACTTATGTCTTACTCACAGCATGTGGTGGAGCTCACACTGCGCTGATCCGAGAAAGTGGGAGGCAGGGAGGGAGAGAGAGAAAGCAAGAATGTGTCGGAAAAATTCCTTCATATCATCGTTGTCATAGCTGCTACATTTGGGATTTATGTCCATCTTCATGGTCATCTATGCTTTTAACACCTCTGCATTGATCAAACCATTAATTACACTCATGTCAAATCTACCCAGTGAGCCTGGAGTGGGAGAGAAACATGACCTGGAGCGTCACCAGCCGTCGGTTTCCAACATGATAATGTGTCAGTCCTAACAGGCCGGTGTCCCCGTCCGTGCAAAACCAACAGTCAAATAATAGCATAATAATCTATTGACAAGCATTTCCCTTTGTTTTAGAACAATCTGACATTTCTTGAGAAAAAGAAAGTGCAATCTCCACAATATAATGCCTAAATTTACAGGTATCTGTAACTGAAAAATACAATATTTCACATTATGATTAGATTCTAATCACATATCCATCCCGGGGACCGGATTGGGCCCACTGGTGGGCCGGTTCTGGCCCGCGGGCCGTACATTTGACACCCCTGAAATAAAGTGAATAAGTGATTAAATTAGTACACATTAAATCCCAAATGCTCTGCCAATTGATGACAATCTGGACATTACCAAGTGGGATTAGAGATTAGTGGTCTCTTTGTGTTCGTACCAAGTCAGCCCTAACAAGAACAGCTGGATTGAATATGGTGTTGTAAACTTATTTCACAGTTAAATTAAATTTTAAATAAGAAATTAAGTTAAATGAGGGGGTGTGTACGGTTGGTAGCTTTAATTCTTAAATTGGTGTTGTTGAAAGTTTTCTTTCTTCCTCTGAGACGGAACATTTATGTTTTTAAACGTCTTAAGGTGTTGAGGAGACTGAACCTGCTGTCACAGGTGTCCAAAAAAGTAAATAAATGTTTGAAAGTGATTCAGTGCGGTTTCCTCCTTGTTATTTCCATCACCTGCTTAACTGTTTTTATTCCTGGTGGATGATGAGTTCAGCCTCACACGCATACACATGAGTGCACACTGTTATATTGGGGTTTGAGTGAGACAGAGTATGGAGTTTCACTAGTTGAATGTGACAAGAGCTATTACCACATCATTGAGAGTCAGTGGAGGTTGTAGATCAGAGGTGGCATTGGCTACATTTCATGCTCGGAATCTTTTAAAACTCCATTTCCTTTCCTGCTAATGGGGAACCGCAGGTGGTTGCTTAGACACTGTGTGTGTGTGTGTGTGTGTGTGTTCCAGGTATTTCTCATGTTGTCAGGACCCAAATCTGTGTACACAGTCACATTATGGGGACTTGTCTTTCTTATGGGGACAAAAAAGTCAGCAGCCCATGTTGTATGGTTATGATAAGGTTAGTGTTAGGCCAGTAGAAGTTATGGTTAAAGGAATAGTTCACAGATTTGCATTTAGCTTTGTATTACTAGAATAGGGGTAGTATTTTTGAGAAAACTGTGCTTCCCACCCTCAGTTTTACCATGAGTTGAGAAATATCTTCATTCTTCTCTTTGTTACAAGCCCACCAGTGACACTTGGTCCTGTTGGTGTAACTGTTAGCAAAGATGGCGGACACTATTTACATTCTGGGAATGTCAGCGCTTGTGGACATACTGCTTTAGAGTTCCATCTGTGAGGCACTGACACACTCAAAGTTTCTGCGTTGCATCACCCCCGGCATGTAGCTCCAATCCTTGGAAATCAAGTGGGAAATGGAGGAAGTGCAATATTATTACCTCTGTCCTATTGTGCCACCTTTTGGTCACAGGCCAGTACAGCAGCAACAACAACATGGTCACAGTCTCCTGAAAGAAATCTGTTTGCTGTTTGTTTCTGCATTTTCTAAGACATTAATATGTGACAGTTTTAGAGTTTACATTTAAGACGAGCAAGATCATTGACATGGGGAGAGCAGTTTTTAATGGTTTAAAGAACATCATTACACTTTTAGTGCAAAATAATGTATGTCAGACAATTATAAACTCATGTAAAGCCACTGAATTAGTTTTTGCTGTTTTCTTAGGTGTAACACTCTATATTCCAGTCCAGTAAGAATATTATCTTTGGAATAACGAAGTAATATTATGGTAGAAAAGCATCTTATTTCAATAATAATTATAATTAAAATAATAATTTAGGGCATAAGGGAGGATGAATTTCAAATTCATGAATATCACATTGCTACTGTTTCTACTGAGCTGAAAATGACATTACATACCGGACGGTATTACCATAAAATGACCTCCCTATTCAAAAGTTGTTACCATACTGTTAGTGGACTCTAATGTAAATGTGGATTGTTCAGCCAAAGATCCCCTTCTTCTTTGCTGTTGAAGAGAAAATAAGACACATGTTTACCTCCGTTATCATCATAATCATCTGGCTTATGAACAGACAGACAGACAGAATCTCCCTGTTTTCTTACGTTTCTCATTGACAGTATAAACTGCTTCCATGCCACCTTCAATGTGATCGTGGACGTGACAGTGGACCAGCCACTTACCAGCATATTGAGGACGCATTTTCACTGTCTGCGAGAGAAACAGATGAGAACAGGACCTCATTGACTGCTCCACCATTTTCACATAGAACACAGAGCATTTAGGCTGCATTTTTCCATCACTATGTTAAGACTCATGTACAAAATGTGCAATTTCGAGTGTCTTATATCCCCTTTTCTTTCAGCACAACCTATAGGCAATCTGATGAAATTTTTTTTACTTACTATATAAACACACCTGAGCAAAAAGCAGTAAAATCTTTTGAAATCAGATTGAATTTGTGAAATTTAGAAATACACGACAGCGCAAAAGGTTTGCTTGGCTCGTGTGTTTATGAACAAAAAGAAAAGAAAAACATTGGCAATTTTGTGACTTCTGCACAATTATCGCTACTCTTGTTAAAATAAATCAGAACTTTGACTCAACAACATATAAGACGACGGAAAGGATGTGACCTATAAAGACACACGCCCCCAGGACGTCCCACGGCAATTTACCAAGGGTGCACAGATCTGTGCCGCGTGAGCGCTAAAGGATTAATTGGAAAACCAAAAGGGACCACAAGCTCAAAAGTCTAGTCAGGAAAGGTTGATTTTTTTTTTTACCTGGAAAGTGGCTGGAAACAAGTCGTACACATCAGTACTGTGAGCACCTCCTCCCAGCTGCAAAGAGGGTAAAAATGTCTTTTTCCATGAGTTTCATCTTATTCATCACTTCTGTATGCTGTGACTTTACTTTTATTTACCTTATATTCCACAACATGTCCATGCCAGTGGACAGTGTGTATGTCCACTTCACTGCCCATTGCAATCAGATACCAGTACACCTTATCACCCACCTCAATGTTCAAACCATTGACATTACCATACATGCGACCATTAATAGCTGCAAGAAAAAAGATTTTTAAGGATTTTTGTAGCAAGAAAAACATCTTATGCTTTCCATAGTACATGTATGTTTATCTCACCGTGCATCTTGTTGCTCTCTATGAAGGATTCCTCATCCTTTAAGTTTGCGCGAGGGTTCCTGATGTGGGTCCTGATGTTTTCATCCAAATACCTGGATTTAAAAATAAGGTTTTAGCTCTGTACTCTTCAAGTACATCAGTGTTTGTTCTACTGCAACAGTGTTACAGAACTGCCGTGGAAACAATTTCCACTAATGAAATAGCAAGTGTTTTTTTGGTAAACAAGTCAGAATGTAATTTTAAATGGTGGAGAAGAAGAAGAAGAAGAAGAAGAAGAAGAAGAAAAACAAAAGACTTTTGCTTACCAGCTTTCATTCTCGTCAAAAACAAGGAACAACAGTGCCAACTCCTCTACTTCCTTCTTCAGTCCAAAACTCCTGGAAACAAGTTATTAAAAGTGCATTTTAATATTTTATTACATTTCATAAAGCTCAGTGACATATTACAAATTCATTATATTTTTAATAATATAATATAATTACTTCAGAATAAAAGCTTTGCCTTTAGAAAGTCTCACCTGGCCCAGCTACTGCGACAAATCACTAACGGCCCGATCAGCCCGCTGTACAGGTCCTAGAGAACAGAACACAGACATGTTGATGTGTTGATGCGTGCGTATGTGTGTGTGTGTGTGTGTGTGTGTGTGTGTGTGTGTGTGTGTTACGGTACCTTGACAACATCTACAGTAGAGTAGTACGCTGACACCGAGCATTCTTCCTGCTCTGAGGTCGGGCCTGTGTTCTTTGTGATGTGCCAATAGTAAGTGTGAGTCTCACCTGGTGAAAACAATCACATACTTGGAATATTTTGTTGTCGTCGTTGTTGTGGCAATTTGACAAAAAAGTAAAAGCAAGAACCAGAAAAATAAATGTTTATTTGTAATCCACTTGCATTGTTACTTGATTTTGTCTCTCTGTACCTGGTTTGGTGGCGTAGACATTGGGCGTGTCTGTTTTGACTCCACTGGCATGGATGGAATAAGGTCTGGTTGCCATGTTCTTGAAAACCACCTTGACTTTCTCTCCGACATGACTATGAATCATTGGACCTGAGAGAGAGAAAAGAAGGTTTTCTTGCCGCTACTCCAACCATGCTGCATCATTTGTCGTATAACGGTGTTTGTGTAAGTCTTCTTTGTCTTTATTGCCCACCCATAATCCCAAGGTGTTCCATATCGGCCGCTCTCTCCACTTGCGTTGTGAACTTGTCGTTGGTGAACTGTCGGTACACCACCTTCTTGTAACGGGCACCTATGAATCCACCATCCTGGTCTAGGAAGGCACTGGCAGGACTGCAAAGAGACACGTTTACAAGTTGGTTTATATATAAAAAAGAAAAGAAAGTACAACATGACTACACGTGCAGGTGTGATGTACTTTTCATGGCCACGGTAAACCTCGTTGTCCCAGGTGCGGTTGGGAGCATAGTCCCAGTCTGTTTCCATGGCAGCAATGTAAACTGTATTTGAGCGCAACATGGTGCCACTCAGTGGGTTAAAGAAACCGCACTTCCCTACTGTGTAGTTGGCTCTCATCCCACCACGATAATTGCTCACTGTAGGAGACACTACTTCAAAAGTTCCTGAAACAAAACACAAACATCACATGAGCGTTCAAACCATGCAGTTTGTCTCGACTTAAAGGGGCTGCATGTAAGATATGCAAGTACAGCTGAAAACAGGCACTGCAATCCAAATTTATAATAGTGGATTAACAGTGCTCCCCCTCCTACCAGAGACTCAAGTTTACCATGAACCAAGGAACCAAGGAACTACACTTTTTCCCCCTCAAAAAATATACATAGTACAACTGTTGTAGTGACTAAGTCCTGTACTTTGGCGCTATACTGGCTGTTGGGTATTGTTTTTACGTGTATAAATCACGACCAGATTCTTTCTTCGTGTCTGAAATGTTCCATTTCCGTTAAACAAATCAAAACAAAACTTAAACGCGGGCACAGTAGAACACTGTTTGCCCCTTTCAATCAGCAACACCTGAGAGTGACAGGTGACCCCGGGCCGGTGTCATGCTCGGTGAAATGAAATACAACCCCCTAGTGGTTGGAGGAGAATCTTGCAAATAAAATGAGACATGTCTCCTACAACTATATTTACAGGTAGTAAATACATTTTAAATTGTTGTCGGGCCCACACAGATTCCTCATTAGATGATAGAAGATAAGATACGATAAGATAAGATAATAAATAATAAACATGCATTTCCAAGAGAGTACACTATAGAAAGATATTAACAATAAGAAAAAAAGAAAAAAAAGTTTTAAAAAAGAATGTATTATAGGCAGTTTCCAGAATATACAGTATGGGCTTGATATTTACAGTAAAAACAAATACTGAATATGAGATATTATATGTTTAATTCGTTAGTACAGTTGTGACTCATGTACTATTATTTATTCATAACAGCAAGGCTGGCCTGATTTTGTCTTCTCACTGGACAGAGAATAATATTTAACTGTGTATGTCCTTTTTTAAGGTTAATATTTGTTTGTGGACTACAGTTAAGCACGGAAATGACTGCTTCCACTACAAAGAAGATTTCAAGATGGAACTATTTAGATGGTGGTGGTTTAAAATACCAATGTAGTTGCCTTAAAGTAATATTATATCATTATAATGTGTCCAGTATGTATCCAGTATACTGTACATAGTACTGATGGGTGTTCGTGCACATGTAAGATGTATACCTATGCTGTCCGGCTCCATAATGACAGTGTGAGAGATGTGAGGGAAAACACTGATGGAGTCACGTCTGTTCTGCCGAAAGATGAAGCGGTTTCCCTCAAAGTGAAGGCTGTTGATGTCTGTCTCTGACCCAAGTCCCGACAGGTGCCACGATACTTTATGCGCCTTGCACATGATCAGGCCTGGGAGGTTCCCATACACATATCCATTGATTGCTAGAAAATAAACAGAGATATTATAATATATAATATGGCCATTGACACATTTGAAGGCTCTATTTCAATAGTGCTCCTACAAACCATGCATTCTGTTGCTCTCTATAAAGCCCTCGTCCTCCTTGTTAACAGTAGTGGGAGCAGTGGTGAAGGTGCGGATGTTGTCGTCCAGATACCAGCTCAGGTTCTCGTCAAACACTGTGGCCATGAGGTGGAACTCTTTATCGTAGTTTTTCTACAGGAGGAGACGAGGGGGGACAACAAACCGGTTGTATTTATTGTGCAAACAGCTGCTTATTCAGCTGCTTATTCACACATTAATAAGACAGAGAGCAACAAACACAACATGGTCTTGAACCAACTTATCAGCATTTGTTTTTACACTCTCCACTTTCTCAGGGAAATACTGCACTATATATGCTGCAAACGGGGTTTTGAAAGGGATTTACAGCACTTATTCCATCAAGTGACTTGTTGGATTTTTTTGATCTGCTTTGAAGATTTCGGCTTCCTCCTCTGTTCTCACCTGCACTCCTTTCTTCAGTGACCCCTGTCGACAGACGAGGAGCGGTCCCGCCAGTCCAGAGTTGGTGTCTTTCACAGCATCCACTCCAGAGTAGTAGAGGTAGGTGAGACAGTCGGCCTCCCCCTGCACTGGACCAGCGCCCACTGGAACCATCCATTCATAGGTGTGCACCATCCCGGGTCTGACCAGAGCAGCTGGGGGAGGAGTCACTACTCCTAAAGAAACCCATATTAACACGAATTGTTAATGTAACAAGGCTTTTATTAATGCATGCTGACTAAGACTGGAACTAAAGGAGGTGGAACTAACTTGGTTCTCTCTTTAGCTCTCGCAGTTTTTTTGCTGTATGAGACTCTGAAGAGAAAGCATGGTTGAATGAGATGTGTGACGCTTTATGTTTTGTTACATATAAATCTGCGCATTCATGTATTTACCTTCCAATTCATTGTGATACAGAGTCCCATCCTGCTCTATACTGTACTGCACACCATGCGGCGTTATGGAGTAAGGCCGGCTGGCTTTATTCTTAAACACCACTTTAATAGTGTCTTTCTCTTCAGCTCGCAGCACAGGACCTGAAAAATGGAGAGATACAAAAACACACATTGGTTATTTGAAAAATCAGGACATCGACTCCCTTGTTAGGAGACGTTTCATTCTGCCATGTTGTAAAATGTTCACGTCAAACATCTGGGAATGAGAAGACGGATATAAAGCATTGTAGTGTTGCTAAAACAACAAATCTAATGGGGGCGTGAGACACAGTACTGTAAATATAAGGGGAGCGTCAAAATATCAATTTGGTGATGTATCGTCTTCTTTCCTCAATGCAATAGGATAATTGATATTTTATTTAACAAATGAAGGCGCTCTAGATGAAACATTTCCTGCAAAATGATTGTCTTGTAATATGTTGATCATCACAGAATTGTTGTATCGCGATATTATTGGTATCGTGGAACGTGTATCGCGTATCGTATCGGGGGGTACCCTGTGATTCCCACTCCTAGTTAAATACACAGGGGCACTAAACAAATTAAAATTACTGGATGTGCCACCAACACAGCAGCCATAATTACCCAGAATTCCGAGGTGCTTCTCCTCTGTGCTGCGTAGCATCTTTGTTAGGAAGGTGTTGTCAGTGTATTCCACGTAGCGGACTTTCTTGTAGCTGCTTCCGATGCGGTTTCGACCTTTGGTTACATACTTTTCTGCCTCACTGCACACACACACACACACACACATACATATGTACAGTGTTACCGTGAAACAGGAGGAAAATGAATTCCCTGAAGAATATAATGAAATTGTCCACTGATGAAATCCAATTTTCAAAAATAACTTATTTTAGTCCAGATAAAGGCAGCCTTGCTTTTAATATTGCAACCCTTGATATCGCATTGTTATTTTCAATTAAATTGGCAATGATAATCTTTAAAGCATCACTGTGATTCTCATTAATATATATCACTGTGAAAGGTTTAAATGTTGAATTTAAGTTAAAATGTTTGAAATAAACAAAGAAAGGCTTGGCAGTAAACAGGCACTCAGTAGGTGAAAGATTGGCTGTGTGTGTGTTTGTTTGTGTGCAGTAACCAACCCATCAGTGGGCAGAATAGGAGCATAGTCCCACACTTCTTCCTCAGCAGCGATGAAGAACTCTCTGAGTTCCCCGTATGGCCGGGCCTTGTGGACGTTGGGGAAACACTTCTTGATCTCGAATATAGCCTGCATTCCACCTTAATGAAACAAAAATAAAAAAAATAAAAACTTTTTTAGCTTCACACAGTTGACACATCTTCCTCCTGAGTTCCATCAGTGCAAACCTCACCCATTAAATGGTCATTGACAGAGCACTCCAGCAGCCAGTTGCCGGGATTATCAGCGACCATTTCAGCCGTAGTGCTGGAGGCTGGGAAAAGACTGATTGTGTCTGTGTGGTGGTTCTGCGTTGTCAGGATTTGGCCGTGGAAATGAATAGAATGTATATCCACCTGTTGAATATAAATTCCTTTATTTACTCTCACATTACATCACATAGGTCCTAATCTAGGATCACGGCTGGTGTAGTGGCTAGCACTCTGGCCTTTGCAGCAAGAACACCAAGGTTCGTGACCCGGTCTGAACAAGGGCCTTTCTGCATGGTGTTTGCATGTTCTCCCATTTTCTCCGGGTTCTCCATTTTGCTCCCACAGTCCAAAGAGATGCAGATTTGGGGATTAGGCACAATTGGACACTCAAAATTGACCGTAGGTGTGAGTGTGAATGGTTCTTTGTCTCTTTGTGGCCCTGCGGTAGACTGACGACCTATCCCGGGGTGTGACCTGAGATTGGCACCAGCGCCACCTGCGACCCTCATGTGGAATGATAAAGCTGAAGATGGATGGATGGGTTCCTAAACTTTTTGGTAACAGCTGATGTACACTAACGGAAAACCAGAAAACCACTATCACACACAAGTTAATAAATTGCTCACAAATTTGAATTTCAATAAAATATCAGCCTATGTAGAGTTTGCTGTGGAGGGACAACAAGTACAAAGTTTTAAAATGTATTAGTGGCTGATGAGGAATCAGACTCTAGAGGGGTAGTTTGCATACTAAAATCATGTATTGTCTTCCAATACATCCTCCAATAAATCCAATAAATCCAATAAATAAATACATAGATAAATAGATACGTAAATGCAATAATTCCTCCACATACAGGTTGCGGCGGACAGGAGCTAATCCTAGTTGACATAGGGCTATAGGCTGGTTACACGGCTGACAGGTCGCCAGTCCATCGCAGAGTCAACATAGAGACTAACTATTCACTCTATAGTCAATTAAGTTGTGTCCAAGAAACCTCTGCATTTTTTTGAACTGTGGGAGCAAACCAGAGACAACCCACGCACACACAGAATGGCCCTTGGTGGACAAAGCTGTCCATATATTAAATGTAAAATAATGCACATTTCTAAGGATTAAAAGGCTAGTTTATTTCAACATTAAATGTAATTAAAGTCAAATATTCTGGGTAATAATAATAATAACAATAATAATAATTACCTCATTCCCTAAACCAATCATATGCCAGTTGATTTTGTTGCCTTGGCACATGCTCAGTCCAGGTAGGTTACCATACAGAAAACCATTTATACCTGCAACACACCCTCAGAGTCATGCCACATGTATGTCTTCATATTGCATATGGATTTTTTTTGTGTGTGGAATTGCTGCTGTGCCCTCACCATGCATCTTGTTGCTTTCAATGAAGTCTTCATCTTCCTTCAACTGCGAGGCAGGGTTTGTGATGTGCGTCCGGATGTTTTCATCCAGGTACCAGCTGAAGTTCTCATCTGACACCATGAACAGCAGAGCGTACACATAGTCTGCATACCTGTCACCGTGTAAGTCCAGAGTTCCTAGAAAAGTAGAAAAGAGCGGGGGGGGGGATCTGTCTCCAGTATTTGTGCACAAAGATGTGGTGGTGAAAAGTGCACTAATGTATGCTCAAGTGCCTATTTTAGTTACATGTACTGTGCTTAACTGTCATTGAAATCTTTCAAAAACTTGCTTAAAACTACAATGGTATTGTTATTTATTTGGCAAAGTTTCAAGAGTTTTTAAAAAAGGCTACTAGAATACTACTTCTAATACTATTAATAATAACCACAATAATAATAATAATAATAATAATACAGGAAAACAATAGGTTATTCTGGCTTACGTGCTCGGGCCCTAATTATATTTTAGCATTAAATATATCATTTAGGTTAAAGAGTTTCTACATAGTGGTGTATTAGCCATTACAGAAACATAAAATATGATTTTGATCATTACCAGTGCATAAACCTGACATTAGGTGGTGGTCTAAAGCAACTAAGCTACTTTATACTTCTACCTCATTACAATTCACCTGGGACATATTGTAAACTCTATGCCACTGGATTAATTGAACTATTATTGCTATTCTATTAATAACAAAGTTGCATACAAATAATATGAGTATAAGTGCTTCGATGCTATAAGGTTGCAGTACCTCTTTTACACACAATGAGGGGTCCTATGAGTCCTGAGTTGATGTCTTTGGGAGTCATAAGATGGGAGTGGTAGAACCTGGTCATGCAGTTGCTGTCCGTCAAGGTCGGGCTGTGGTCTTGAGGAAGCGTCCACTCATATGTCACTGATCTACCTGGAGCCACTGAGTCATCACGCTTCAGTTCTGGACCAGTACCATCTGGATACAACGCTCCTAATGTGACAGACACAAAAAGCACAAACATGTTACTATACAAAAACTACTACCACTACATTTCCTCTAACTGTCTTTGTTACTCGTTACGACCAGATAAAATCAGAAGAAGAAGAGGAAGAGTTGGTAATAGGCTTTTCTAGTCTTGATGAGCTGCTTTACACTACAGTTTTCACCCATTCACACATTCACACGCTGCAACATGGGGTTAAGTGTCTTCCTCAAGCACACATAGACTAGCAGAGCCAGGAATTTAACCCACAACTTTCCAGTTAAAAAAAAACTTGTGCTACCACTGAGAAACTCCTCACTTTTTTTAATACTTTTACTTTTACTTCTAAAACTTAAGTACATTTTATAGCAGAAAAGTATTTTTGTTAAACAGAGGAAGTTGGGACTGAAAAAATAAATAAAATTGACTGAAAGTCGACATCATTGTCACTTCCTTCAAAGAAAATAAAAGCCCTATACTGCTCTTTACTATGTTTTTGTCAAGTTTTAGGAGTCAAAGATCTGAAAAATGTAAATATCTTGGGTGAAAACAGCCCTTTAAGTAAAATAAAATCATTTTTATTTAAGTAACATTATAAAAAGTGACTTCAACTTATACCAAAGTCATTTTCTGTATCCCTTTTAGGATACAAGACTGACAAAAACACATGGATGAGTGAGTAAAAAGTCTGCCCCGGCAGTGATTACTGCACCTGCCACTGATTCCTTACCCTCATTGCCTTTGGTGTAGTTCAGTCCATGTGGATGGATGCTGTACGGTCGGGATGCGCTGTTCCTCAGGTGGATGATCAACGTGTCTCCCTCCTCAGCCATCAGCAGAGGGCCCAGGTAGCCCAGCCAGTCAGGCTTTGCCACCTCTAACCTATAGGTGGCGTCACTGTACTGCTTGTACACAGCCTTCTTGTAGATGGAGCCAATCCGCTGTGGGCCTCGCTTTAAAAAAACTGAGGCTTCTCTACAGAGTTATATAAAGAGACAGACAGAGGAATCAATGACAGGTGTAGCGCTTTGACATTCTTGGTAAAATAAAAAATCTCAAAGAAAAATGGAAGTTACTGAGAGACATTATTTAAGTTATTTATGTTGCATTTCTAGGCAGAGGATAAATTACCTTATTTAATAATAATAAAGACTTCTTAAGTTATGCTTGCAGTTTCATTAGCAGGTTTTTGAGTTGTTATAAATCGATTATAATTACAGCTGCTGCAGGAAAATAAATACGTTAAATATTGTAAAATGTAAAGACAATGTTCAATGTTAAATTTAAAATATGAGTTTTAAACATATGGATAGTCAAAAGGAAGGAAGGGTTGAAAGTCCCTGTAAAGCAGAGATCTCAAACTCTTTTTTTTCATTATTAATAGATTCATTTTGCATTTATATGAACTACTTATCATTCCATATCAAAACAAACACTTTTATTTTTGAAATTATGTGATCATTATGTGTCATCATTAAAAAAATATCATTTCAATGTGTTTTTTCTCAAAAGGTTTGACTCCCCCAGGTCATTTGAGTTCGAGAGCCATGCTGTAAAGGGGTATGTAATAAAATATCTCTTCTGACTCTGTCCTCCCACGGGAAAATGTGTTACTGTTACGATACCATACCAAATTCGAGTGTGTTAAAAGTGTAAAAAGATTGGATTGCTGAGATGCTGGGGGTGTACACACACACATACCCTGACCTACACACTGGGACCAAAGTCTGCCAATGTCTGTTTGTCAGTGTTTGTACGGAACATGAATGTAAATGTAAACGACATTCCGTACACAAACACAGCAGACATAGTGGCTGGGATGCAGGTGTCCTAATCTAAGCAGTAATTATTTCATGACAGCTGTGTGACGCAATCGATGTGTAGTTGTGTGGATTTACAGTAATGGTGGATTTAGCTTTTTTTATTATCATGCCCCAAGGTGTTCAACATGTGGAATTCTGTTTGGCTGACAGCCTGTTCTGCCCTCTAGCAAATTAACAACGCAGTTGTCCTTGATTGCTCTAAGGGGCTGTCACTGTATGTGACTTGAGCGGAGGTAAAAACCTAACCACATCAATACATCCTTAGTACTTACGCATGTACTCCTTTAATCATGCGACTTAATTACATTCAAGGATTGATGTATGTACTTACTCGTCTTGGTCCAGGGTGCGGTTATGAATGATGTTCATCCCACTTGGGGCATAGTTCCAAGACACCTCCTCTATTCTGAAGAAATACTCTTTCCTCGACGCAGAGGCGCACGACACAGCCGCACAACTCAGCAGCAACGCTTTCCACATTGTCACACACACAGAGCTGATGTAACTGCACCAGCTGTAACGACGACAGCCACCGTGATGATGGTGAGGATAAAGACGACAGACAGTGCAGTGAGCTGGCAGCAGATCAGTGATAGAGACTTTAGACCCTCTGTGTGTTTTTATATCTGGTGCAGGAAAGAGGGGTCACTGACCTTCAAACAGAGACTGAGCCACCTTATCAGAGGACTGACCGTATATTTGATCGTTAGGCTAAACTTGCACAAGAGGAGAATTTCTTACTTTGTGACATTCATCTTATTATTTCGTTATTGTGGAAGTGATTAAATTTAACTAAAAGACAGCAAACCTGACCTCTTTTCTGGATAAAATAGGGCAGACACTGACCTTCTGATCCAGTCAGTAGTGATGGTCATTGTTCGCTGTATCATTGTTCAATAATCAACTCAGCTCATTAGGACCACGCCTTACCACATGGAATGTTACCTAAACCAACTAAATCCCTTTAACCAGCTTCTTAAAGCTGGGAAATGAGGGTTTGAGCTCCCATGACAGTAGTAAAATTGTACATCTGTATTCAAATCTAATCAAAGAAAAGGTTATTTTAAAAATGATTATATTATTTTAATCGCAAATAATGCAGTTTTCAGTGTTAATATACTCAATGTCGCTCCTGAATGACACTGTGGGGCGCTCTGGTGACATTTGACCTCTTTACCAGGTGCATCACTCTTTATTTTATCTGCCGTCATACCTCAACATTTGAACTGTGTTTGTGTTATTTCTTTACCTCAGCCTTAGTTTGACGTCAGTTATTAGAGACCCCCCACAAAGAACAGCCACTGTGTTTACTAACACAGGGTTTTTCAATCCTGGTCCTGGAGTCCCACTGCCCTGCATGTCTTACATGTTTCCTCGCTCCAACACACCTGTTTCAAATGAATGGGTCATTATCAAACTTCTGCAGTGTATGCTGACCATTTAATTCAGGTGTGTTGGAGCAGGGAAACATCTTAAACATTCAGGGCAGTGGGTCCCCAGGAACCAGGATTGAGAAACTATCCATTTTCTACCGCTTTATCCCCCACACAAGGGTCGCGGGGTTTGCTGTGCCAATCTCAACTGGCATAAAAACCCTGCACTAACACTGTATTGACAGGTTAAACCAAAATAAAATGTCTGTGTATGTGCATGAACATACAACTTGGTATAAGTGTGGCATCTTATTTCCATCTTTTCAAAAAATCTGGAAATCACACCCCTGCACTGCTTTCATCTGGGAATGTAATGTAAGTTTTGTAATTAATGAACTCAGGGGAAGACTGGTTTATCAGTATTTTAAGGCTTGCAGATCATACGTACTAATATGACTAATATGTACTAAAACATGACTTTTAATGGGTTTTCCAAGGGTCAGAGGCAACATTTACTCAAGTTTGGGTCCTGCTATGGCTCAATAAAGGCAACAGTGGAAACCCAATTTTTATCAGCCGCCTGATTACAACACACCGAGCTAATATTGCCTTTCTGTCCGTGCAAAACAAAATGAGACTTAACAGAAAGCAAAACAGCTGATAATTATGTTGCAGTGATAATTGGGATTAAAAGCATGCATGCATGCACACAAACATGTACGCACGCATGGCAGAGTCACAGTATTAGAGCCAGGTAGCATTCAAACTGCTGTCTACCACGCTTACTGCTGGGGGAACTTGGTGTCTTTGCTCAATGTACTGTCCTGATAATCATTTACAGACCGTTTAAATAAAAATAGCTTTTGTTTTCATCTCCAAAATAAAAAAAACACATGTACAAAATAGTAAATTTTGTTTATTCAAGAAATCACAAACAAACATCCATGATATAAATGTCACTAAAACCTTTTAATGTCACTAAAAATTTGGTATAAAATACTGAACTCAAAACTGAATGCACACAACAAAATACTGTAAAAATGAAAGCAAACACACGTTTGAAAGTGTATAAAAGTTGAAACTACAAAATGACACTGAACAGAAATGGCACTTTGATGAGCTTTGTGAAACAGTTAAATAAAATAGGTTTTTTTTTAAAAATAAAGTTATGAACATGTTCATTGATGCTTGAGAGAACATTACAATTACAGTAAAATGTGCACAACTATATGAGAGGAGGTGACTGCCGACATCAGGAAGACATCTTAAGTGATTTCCATCGTTGGCCAAAACATTATTGGATTCCATGAAGTCACTCATCTTTGACTAAAGTTTTATAGCATTTTACTTCTTCTTCACCATAAAAACTAATAAAACAAATACTGAATAGCACAGTTTAAGATGTTGTGTGTTAAACACACAATCGTGTGACAGCTGCAGGGGAAAATCATTGTCATTTAAATAACATATTATCGTCATTATTACGATCAAGGATTTTTGTCTGCTTTTACCACCCGAGAAAATAAAGTACAGCCTCCTCGTTGTGACACACACACAAACACACAAACACATGCACACCTCCAGTATAATTCTCTGGACAAACACTCTAGTGTCAATAATGACTGCATAGTGATTTTGCCACTTTAATTGAATATTTGCAAGGTCGCTTCCTGGTTTTTTAATAAGCCAGCTCGACTATTTTCCGGTATGTTGTCAGCCAACGATGCAGAAATGTTACCAAGTGTTTAGCAACAAATTCAAGAATTTAGCAGAGGCTGCGCACAGCAGTGCAACACTTAATTATGAACGGCTTTTTGCGAATTACGCTGTGTTGAATCCCTCAGGGCTAACTAAGAAAGACAATGGCACTTTTTCAATTGATATGAGAAGTTTTAATTAATAATGTAACTTAAAAAGTCCAAGTTCGTCCCCATTAGCGACAACTTACCGTAAGAAAAAGGAGCTGGCTTATTTTTAAAGGTAGGGTTGGAGATCCTGGACTCCCAAATGTGTACCCGAATGTTTAAATGCACTTATTGTAAGTCGCTTTGGATAAAAGCGTCTGCTAAATGACATGTAATGTAATGTAATGGACTCCTGCTGGAGCAGGCTAAGTTTTGAATTCAAGAGTCCCTTTCTTCAGACTTCCCTCCAGAGCTACGCCTCCGAAGCACATTAACGCGCAACGCTTGCTCACGAAGAATGTCGGTTTCACACGGATTCACGAGCAGCACTGCACAGCATCGTTAAGGTTCGGGCACTTTCCCGTGATGCTAACTTTTTTGGAAACTTTCAAACGCTGATGCTGAAAAACAACAAATACTCTCAAAGGAGCACAAAGACACAAAGTGAACCCTCCTGTCCAGTAGAAACAGCGCCACCATGGCCTCACTTTGCGGCTCATTCTGTCGCTGACCGTTGTTCACTCTGGTCTTGGGTCGCTCTGCAGCAGCCTTTTTCATGGCAGTAGCTTTCCACAAAAAAAATGTCTTTCATTTGCGACCAAGCCTGCAACCGTCCCGTTTCATTTTTTAGCAAGTTAGCATAAGCTCTGGCATTGACTTCTAAACATGTGCGATTAATGCACAAAGAGGGGTCCGCACGTAGGGTGGAGGGCGGTTAGATGGCAGTTTGATTGACGCATTACGATCCAATTGTTTCGTTCGAGCCGTTCAATATGATTGGATGGCGTTTTACAGGCCTATCCACTCCACTGGTGACTGACATTTTTTTCTTTCTTGTGACAATGCATTACTATCGGGGGATGTGAAGCAATACAGTAAAGAAATGCTCCAGAAAATGATCTCCCACCCTACCTTTAAGCAGAAGTTCTAAGCGACTGTGCATATAATCAATTGGGGCAAACTGAAAGCTGGTAAATGGTTACACTGACAAAGTTGTCCGTTGTCTGTTTTACGATAGCACATGTGCGATTGTGTCTAAATCATGTGTTGTGTTGTGCTCACACTCACACACACACATACATACACACACAGTGCTGGGTAGTGAAGCCTAATTGGATGTGAGCACGTACAAGTATGTCATGTCAGCGCAGGTGAGCACAGGTCTATGCGTTGAGACGATACTCCTGCTTATAGCAGCAAGGCCGACACACGGCGTTCACCACGCCGTTGCCCAGCTGCAGGAGACAGATGATGAACTCCATCACAGCCAAACCCAGTAAAACACACAGCAGAGTCACGTTCCACTCTATGATATGATGTGGCTGAAGACACAGTGACCAGGTCTCTGGCTGCAGCAGATACCTGCAGCAGAGGGAGAGAGGGAGTGGAGAGAGTCAATAAGAGCGAGAGAGAGAGCGAGACAGACAGGGGATTGCGTTGCACAAGACTTGTGTGCTCGAGTGTGACGAAATACTGTGTGAGTGACATCCACGCTATGAGTCACTCTCTATATCGGGGCGTTTGAAAGTGTCTGTTCAATTTTTCGGTCTCTTGTTTTCCATAATGTCAAAAAAGATAAAGAACAATAAAGGTTCTGACTCTCACAAGTGCCCTGCGATGGACTGGCGAACTGTCCAGGGTGTACCCCGCCTATCGCCCGATGTAGCTGAGATTGGCACAGCACCCCCCGCGACCCTCTGGTGGAGGATAAAGCGGTAGATGATGACTGACTGATGACTGACTCTCACAAGTTGTGAGCAAAAAACAAAAAATCCTCACATTTGAGAACGTGGAACTGGCAAAATGATTTAAGCAAAAAAAAAACATTTGGCACATTCGTCATTCAATGACTAAATGGTGTCATTACCCTAATAGTGGTCTATGAATGGCGGCTTTTTGATTTGAGACAATTAAATGATTTGGTGACTACGCACTGAAGGCATTCTGCTGAGGAGCTGTGGGGTGAGATGTGGTGAGTCGCAAAATACAGACGATGACTCTGTGGTGAATAAATGACTAATCTAAACGCAGGACCTTCACCCGGGTGGCTTAGGTTTTTATTTATTTATGTTTTGCTTTTTATTCTCACCCTGGAACACAGCGGCAACCATAACTCATATTTAAAGACTTACTGGACAGAGATAAAATAAAGATAAAATAAAGAATACTAATTCTTTCAGTACTCAAAAAATACTTTTTGAGTACTGAAATACTAGAATAGGCCTCTTGCTTTTTTATTGCACATTACACTTACTTCAGCTTTATACACCATAATATTCATATAGTATTGTCATATCGATATCAGTGAAGCAACCTCAGGAATGAATCTTGGGTAATTGTTTGCCAGTAGCTTCCTCTCTTCGTAAATTTATTAGGTTTTCTAATTTAGAGTGAGTTTTTATAGCACTATGTGAAAAACTAAATAATTAAGTGATGAAAAATCATTAATAGGCATTTTCAAATTGTTTTTTTTTGTGTTTTTTTTTTAGCATAACAGAGATCACATAATGCCAGGTTTAATCAAGACATGTGTGAGCACATGTTGTACAGGTCTAACGACTCTAATTGAAACCTAGGTAACATTTTACACACATTTTAAGGGGAATAAGCATACTTTTTTGTCTGAGAAGCGTTCTGTCCACACAGTATTGTTTAGAAAACGCCTGCCTCACGTTTCCGTGTAGACAGTGAATATGCTACTTTAAGAAAACGGCGACGTCATATTCCCCACCAGTTAATACAGTTAGATGGATCTCACTTGTGTGGCAGAATTGGGCATTTCTTGCCAAATGAGTCCTGGCAGAAAAAGATTGTTTTTCAGTCATGTCATTTCATTATAAATGTCAAAGATCATCATTGACTGTCTGGTATGACACACACACACACACACACACACACACACACACACACTACAGCATCTTACCTGCCCCCTTGGTTTGCAAAGGGATGTGACCATCCATTAGCAGTGAAGCACTGGGGACCTTGCAACAGGGCGAAACCCGACATGACGAAACAGTAGCCAGACCCCACCAGGCCGACCACAGCTGCCAACACTGACCCACACATCTTAAAGAGGGAACACAGACACACAGATACAATACACGTGATTTTCTTTTTTTTTCTGGAGCATTCTGTGGATATTTGTGTGACCATCTGCACCAAGAAGCAGCTGCACACACACACACACACACACACACACACTGCAACTAATAATAGGGTCACTGTTGATTTGTCATGGCTGGATAAGCAAAAGCATTCCGTGTATAAAACTGAAAAAAAGCTACCAGAGGTTAAAATTTGATCAACAACTCAATTCAACAAAAACAAGAGCTGAAACTATAAAAGGAAGTCTCTGGTTTAAGGAATTGACCCGGGTTCTACATATATATACAGTATATATACTACATAATTAGCTTCGTCTCACGCTTATCTCACTATTGGATCTTAGTTAAATTTTATTTGTATAGCGCTGATTTTTAACCTGCAGTACATAATATCAAGGCACTTTACATGGTAAGGTAAAGACCTTACAATTTTAAAGAGCACAATGAGCAAGCACTTGGCAGAAAAAAATATTAGTGTCTTTAGTGTATCTTTGCGTGCCTTATTGTCCCGTGTTAAAATGTCAAGCAAATTATACCTCAATTAACAGCTTACCATCAAACTCTCATTCCAACAGCAGCTACATTTTCCCAGAGTGATGAAAACAACAGCTGGTACCAACATCTAGAGACACAGAAAAACACATCATCTCATTACAGTTATTAACGTTTAGTCTTTTAATGGATCTAGAAGGTCAAGGCAGAAATTACACTCCAGGGATAGTTTTGTTTCATTAGACAGATTAGACGGATTAGACAGAGAGTTGTAGTGAAAACATTAACAGTGACAATCTTGGCTACAGTGCTACAGAATAATAACTAACTTATTAATTACCCTCACTGACTCACTACTCCTGATAGACGGTTAAAACTGTAGATGGAACTTTTAAATATAAGCAAATATTCATTATAATCAAACCAGTTGATTAGATCATTTTATCTGTCAACCAGAATAATAGAATAATAACGTTCATTCAATCATCATCTACCACTTTATCCTCCACATGAGGGTCATGGAGAGCGCTGTAATCCCAGCTGACATAGGAGCAAAAGGCGGGGTCACACCTTGGACAGATCGTCAATCCATCATAGGGCCACATAGAGACAAACAACCATTCACTCTCACGCTCACACCTCCAATCAATTTAGAGTGTCCAGTTGACCAAATCCCAATATTGCATGTTTTCGGAATGTGGGAGGAAGCCGGAGAACCCAGAGAACATGCAAACTCCATACAGAAAGGTTCTTGTTATGACCGGGTCACGAACCCGGGTCGTCTTGCGGCAAAGAGGCAAGAGTGCTGACCACTACACCAACTGTGTGGCTCCAATATTCATATCAAAATCAACAATGTACATTATATGGACAAAAGTATTTGGACGCCCGATGATTACACCAACAGGGACTGTGTGCAACGACGTATACGAATACATATACAGTACTTTAATATGGAGTTGGTCCTTCTTGTGCAGCTACAACAGCTTCCACCCTTCTTAGAACACTTTACTCTCTACTTAAAGATTGTGTGTGAATTTGTGTCCATTCATTCAATCTGTAGAGCATTTATGAGGTCGGGCACTGATGTTGGACGAGAAGACCTGGCTCACAATCTCTATTAAACCTATTGGGTTTAAGGGTCAGGGCTCTGTGCGGGCCAGTCAAGTTCTTCCACACCAAACCATGTCTTTATAGTCTTTGCTTTTGTGCACTGGGGCACAGTCAGGTTGGAATAAAAAAAGGACCTTCCCCAAACTGTGGCCACAAAGTTGGAGGCATGGCATTGTCCAAAATGTCTTAGTATACTGAAGCGTTAAACTTGTCCTTCATTGGAGATAAGGGGCCAAGCCCAAAGCCTGATTGAAACACGTGAATTCAATACTCCACAGGTGTGGTCAAGTACTTTTGTCCATATAGTGTATAACCAAATGGAATTTGTACAATCGTTGAAATGTTTCACTGTGGTTTCAGGTGTTGCAACAAGTGGCAGACCGAGACTCTGCTGTAGTTGACGATGCGTCCACAAAGCCAGGACATGGACACATTTTATGATGCAATACAAGCAGTCAGTGATGGGCAAAACAAGAGCGACTCCATAAAGAGCAAGACACAGTCTGTATAAAACCAGCAGCTGGAACACAGAGTAGTTGTGCAGGAAGGAGAGAGGGAAATAGTGACAAAGTGACAAAGATAGTGCTTGTGTCATTTGCACAGCAGCCATTTTGACATGTTTTAGGTGTTATTCATCACATTAACTACAGTATATTCAGTTCATGTAGTTCAGACATGGTAACACCCTGCAACTGAGGAGTTTAACTGGAACTCAACCGTCATTAACTTGACTAGAAATACCAGTAATTCTAGCTGCTGCGCAAAAGGCCCACTCTACCAGTTTTCCGGTTCTATCCCTTCCTTTTTTTCCCTCTCATCCCATTTCCTGTGCTGCTGTCTCAGTCGGAAGGTCAAGGACTTTTAATTACACCCTAAGAGAGGGAGGGAAGTTCCCAAGGTTCTGTGGACACACGACCACATGCAGGGAGAGAGAGGGAGAGATCCTAAGCTTAGAGAGACTGACAATGCAGAGGAAGAGTGAGGGAGAGGAAGGAAATGAGCTAAACATAGATTTCGCAGAGTTTAGCTTTTTGACTCATTCTCGTTGCATAAAGAACGGAAAAGACCGGAGGGAAAAAATGACAGTGAGGCAAATGTTATCTTAGAGAGGGTTTAAAAATGTACATGACATCATGTTTGATACATGACACAAGCTCTTGGTTTAATAAAACCTTTTTTTTTTCTTTTTTTTTTAATCAAAAAGTTATTTGTGACGAATATAATTTGTTTTTCAAATTATGGTTCATGTTTCAACCATTTAGTTTAACACTATTTTTAAGTGCAGACACAGTATGCAGGCTGTAGAGACAGACTATAGGTTTTGTTCAATAAATATTTATTAATTAAAAAAATATGAAAACGTTTTTCCATTTTAAAATGGAATAATTCACCCAATGTAGTGAAAAAACACTGATTTCAAAACATCGGTGAAAGAAAAACCCATATTAGTAAAAAAAAAAAGATTAAGAATCAAATCAATCAATGTAACATCATCATAAAGAATACATGGTTTCTCTTGAGTTCTTGTGAACAATGATTTGAGTTATGCTCCTTGTTCCAAGGTGAGGCTGAGACACTTGACACTTGACTGTGTGATGTCAAAATGTTGCCTGTAGTTCATATTAAATAGTTCATGCTCCATAATCCCTTCACTTTTATCGGGCCATGAGGGAGTTGCCACTTAAATGGTCACAGCACAAATGTGAGCTGACAGATTTTAACCGTCTCCTCTGAACATTTATCTGCTGACAGTTTATAAAGCAACGTTGTGTTATAGATCACACCAACTGGTTCAAACACTGTAAATATTCCAGAGTGAACTTTCAGCAAGGATAATCTTGTGTACGAAAAAAAAAAAAAAGAAAAGAAACACAATCTCTCCTCTGTTCCTCCTTAAAACCAAAGTAAAAGAACAGCCTCTTTCTGCACACTTGGAGTAAACCCATCAGATCAGCTGCATGCAGAGCAGCCAGATTAACTCGGGGTTCACACAACACTCCATTGTTCCGGCACACATTCGCAAACACACTCCGTCTGAATGGTGTTGGAGGGCAAACATTTATGTATAGCTCTAAAAAAAAAAAAAAAAAAGTATGTTTCACAGGTTATGTCATGACCAAAAATGTTTTTTTAAAAAGGTTCCGCAGGCACAGAAAACACACTTAGAAATCCGAGCTGACGCACTGCCACCAACAGTGTCTGTCTCTGTATGATAAGGGAGGGAGAGGGGTGACAATCTTAACCATAACACAAACGTCAGAGTACGTCTTTCACTTTGAGGCAAAAATAAGCAACATACAGCGGATAAAACAGGGTGAAAATAGATGAAAAGTGCATTCATTATTGTCTGTTCCAGCTCATATTGGGACCATGAAGTGACCTCTAAAGAAAATAATTCATGCTGGTTTCTTACTCACCAGAAGTCCTCCGCCACCCAGTCCACCAAAGTACCAGATATAGCTGTCCAGGCGGTCTTGCTGGATGTAGCTGATCTCTCCCATTGGAAAGAGCAACAGCAGGTTGGCAAGGATACAGCAGAGGGCCAGAGGTAGCAGGGCCAGACCCAGTGAGCGGGCGAAACCCACCGAACAACACATTGTTTGCCCCCAAAAAAGTCACACACACACACGAGGCCGCAAGGAGGAGAAGAGAGAAGTGGGAAAAAGGCTGAGGGGACACGAGACCCGCGAAAAACAGGGAAGGGTCGGAGCAGCTGTGGAGGCAGGAAAAAAAAATGTGTGTGTGTGTGTGTGTGTGTGTTTCCCACAGCCTCTTAGTCAGCAGGGCCTAACACTGCACTCTAAAGAATGAATTTCCCATAGAATTACTAAGTCATAACAACAGGTTTACACGTTTAAATACAAAATCGGCACATTCTTTCCTAATCCCTTTTTCCTACAAGGTGTCCAGTCTGTCTGTGCTTGAGATGTTCAGTGTCAACAAAAACAAAAAGGCTCTCTACACAGTGACAGTTAAATAACGAGCAGATTTCACTGATTACAGATAATCCGCTGATCATTTAAGGCCATTTGAAAACAAATGGTTCAGGGCCGGCCCAAGCCTTTAAGGGGTCCTATAGCCTGAATTTGATTTGGGGGCCCACCAGTAGCCGGTGCTTGACAATTATTGATACGACTGTAACACTGTAAAGTGCGTTTATTATAGCCGTGTTATTTACATCACTTTTGTTGTGTTTTTTTCTTAGAGGGAAGTGAAATCACAAAATGTCCTAGTATTAAATTAAACCTTTTGAATGACTTTGGTTCTTAAAACTTGGAACAGATGTGCAAATGTGCTCTAACTAAGCAAATCTTCAACTCTAAAATAAAACCAAATAACTTAAGATAAACACTTATTAGTGATCTAAAAATATCTAAAGACATCTAGATTTCTTTCATTTGTTAAAATGTTTTTACTGCAGGTTCCAACTTTCGAGCGGTGAATGTTTTCTAGTCCCAGCCTACGATTCTCACCATTTATGTTGTTGTTGGACTGCATGTAAATTGTGTTTTGTTGTTATGTGACATTTAGACCACATGTTAAAAGTTTGTATTTATTTTTGTTGTGGATTTATTAAAAGATCAGAACAGAGAATCAGAAATATTTTACTCATCCCTGGGGGGAGATTTGGTTTTGTTACAGCCACTCCAGCTAAGAATAGAAAAACAACAGAGATTCACAGTAAATACAAAACAAAAAACTAGGCTATAAAAGAGGAGAATAAGAACTATATTCATGTGTCACATTCTGTTAAGCAGTGTATAAATAAAAATGTAAAAGAATAAATCGAATAAGATCAAATTTAAGATGTGGCATGACAAGTGACATTAATATAACGAGTGTATGCACCATTCTTGTGTATGTGGCGTATGTCCATATCATTTTACATTATAAAATTATAATGTATAATTATATATACATTATAATTTTATTAATATGTTTAATTTAAATACTGGCTTCACTGATAACAATGGTTTCTGGGCCAACTTGCTAATTGTGAAAGTGGAACGTTCCAGAACAGGGGAATGTGATGTTGTGATTCAACAAAATGCATGATTTTAGTTTTTAGTTCATTTTTTATTTCACTTGTCGCTCTATTCCCGTCTTCAAACAAACCTGTTACTAAAGTAGGACATTAACAAACATGTTCTGAGTCCCTCACGCACGCCTGTCGTGTGACACTGTGTCATGTCAAACAGACACAAACACAGCTGAAGTTCATACCGAGCGTGAGTATGTCATCCCCATTGGCCCAGAGCAGAATCTGGAATGCAACCCGTCCAGATACACTGCAGTTACCTGGAAAATGACCACTGATAATATGTAACAAGGTGTGCTGAAAGCACAGTGAACAGTTTGTGTTTGGGTGATTAACTAATATGTCCTTTGTGGTGATGCAGCGATACATAAATAATCAAAGTCACAAAACATGTGACTCTCTCAACATCATCTCACTCAAAAACGATATATTATACATTTCTGCGAGAGGCCGGCTGATCATATGGATAATCATTGGCTCTTACAGGTGACAAGGAAAACTAGATTATAGAAGTACAGTAAAACTAAAACACTTCAATGGGCCCTTTGCACAGCAGCCACTTTCACATGTTTAACCTGACATGGGGCCGTCGTAGCACGTAGCAACAACCACGCTATGAAGCCACATCTAACTTTTCTAAACACAGACATGGTGCATGTCCATGGAAAGGTTAGAAACTCGACCAAAAGCTCATAAAAAAACACTCTATGAAAACACAGTTAAAACACCAATAAAGCAACCCAGCAGGTGTAGAAAACACCCACAACCGACTTTAAACAAAAAAAAACATCACTTTACAACCAAGACAGTGGCATCTTACACTTCTGACGGAAGTTCTCTTCATTTTGATACCAAGATAATTCACATGGAGCTTGGAATTGAAATATTGGGCATGTCATTTTCCAAGCAGGGGGCCTCCCAAAAAAGAGCAGCGGGGATGAAGGGGTTAAAGCGCAGGCTCTGTTCAGTTTACGGAAATCAGAGTAGTTACGTGCAAACCAGCACTTTTAACTTTTAATGGAATTAATTGGAAGACAATTAATGGAATGCAGCCATCATTAATTTGATTACTTATACCTGGGACTTCCCTATTGAGACTTTAAGTGAGACTTTCAAATCTCAGCGGATTGAACTACTCTTTTTTCTCCTCCGTGTCCTGACAGAGCCGTTGTTTATGTGATCAGTAAAGCGTCTGTTTTTCCTGCTTAAGTATGTCCAAATGTGTGCTGTGAAAAAGAGCCTTTAAAGGTACAGAGGAATCTGTAATGAAATATTCGCAAAAAAAAAATATTCGTTTCATTTAGCAGCACAGATTGTTCTAAATACTACAAAAAACGAAAACACTATGTGTTGGGGAGGTGGTTTACACGTGGGTTACACTTTTATAATAAGATTTCCACAAACACCACAGTCGATTCACACACACACACACACGTAGGTGAAAAAAATAACAATATGACTGATACAAGAAGCAAATAAAAACGAGGCAGTTAATGTAGTTTTTATAAACCTAAATCAGCTGAATAATCAAGTAAAATAATACTGTTCCCTGTTAACCTTGTCACAGTCTAATAATCTCATAGGTGAAACTGTTATAAAAAGCTTTGTGACCAGTGAAGCTGAAAAGATATGAGGATGAGGAAGATCGATGCTGGTCATAAACATATCAAATACAAGCACTGTCTTCTGTCTGTCTGTATTCTACAGATTCTACAGCTGGACAAGACGACCAAAAACAATATTGTAACTACGCAAAGGTGATCATTTTCACAATAGAGATTAAGTTTTGCTCTCCAGCGACAGTTAATTGTAGTTTTCAAATTCTTTATGGACAGAAAACAACAAACAAAAAGAACATTAAAAGACTAAGATTAAACCGTTTAGGGAGCAATTATGTGACGAGTATCTGCACAACGTATGAAGAGTATGTCCATATAGATTGAGGCTTTGATTATACAGTGCTTAACAAATGTATTCATTCACCCGTCTTAAGAAGTCTTTTGCCAAATCACAAACGGAATTCATCTTTTTTATACCCAGTTGAGTCGGCTCACTGGGCTTGAAATTAATCAATCATTAAACATTAAAAACCACTAAACCTAATTTTTCTCTTCAGGAATGCCAGTAAATAACTATAATTTGTAATCGTAATCAAGATAATAATTATATTTTAGCATTAAAAATATCATTTGGGTGAAAGAGCTTCTACATACTGGTGTATTAACCATTTCAGAAACATAAAAAAAATGATTTTGATAATTAACAATGCTGTCAATTTAGGGCAGCTGTGGCTTTGTGTGAATGTCTAATACATTTGTTAAGCACTGTATATTGTATATTGCCAAGATTGACTGTACAGACGAAATAGGCAGCTGCAGACACAGTTAATTGAAATTAAAAGTTAAGATGCCAAAATGCAAAAGGAATGAACTACTAGTCTAAGTAGCAAAGATACTTCGTGATTTACTAAGACTTATAATACGGCTAAATTAAATTTTTATTAAATTTCTCTCTCTTGTAATCGCTTGTAAGTTGCTTTGGATAAAAGCGTCTGCTAAATGCTTAAATGTAAATATAAATTTGATTAGGTTTTTTTGTAGAAAACATATCAAAAGATAGAAAAGTACATAAAGTCAGCATCACAGGTTGTATAAGAGATACTAAATAAAGCAGGGAGCTGAACAAACTGACCCTAATCCATCCCCTTAAATTAAGTGTTTGGCACATACGGACAACAGAAACCGGATACAGTAAGTTATACATCAACAAACAGGTGTTGGAGAAATTCAGCTTCAACAATTGTAAACTGTAAAAATTCAACAATTAGCACTCTCTAGTCATTCAACTGCATGTATTTGAATTATAAATAAACAAATAAAAAGTCAGATTTATTCACAACACACCTTAATCGACATTTCTGTCAAGTGTGCCACTGTGATTTGATTAAGCATTACCAGGCACAGTGCTTTGGTGAGATTTTATAAAACTAGAGTAAATCCTTTGGTTCAGATGTTTTTTGACAGTTGATGACAACACAAAAATGTCTGGAGGAAAAAAAGGCAAGATACAAACTGGAAATGTGGCGGACGACATGAGAGAAGTGAGCAGCTGGCAGTATGATGATAACAACGGTAAAATATAATGCCATCATCACTATCGGGAGTTTTTTCTCATCCTGGACTGAACAAAAGCATTAAAAGTTTGTACGTCACTGGATTGAGGAGTGGCCAAAACAGTTTTGCATGACATTGCGCTTATTTACAACAGATGAATTATTGTGATTGTTCTTCCATAGCTGACACCCTTAATTATCCTTATTATAGCTATTACTGTTATTATTATCATCAAATAATCAGTGGCTAAGAAGAATAGGGAATGGAACAAGCAAAGGTGCAACAGGTAACAGAAACTTAGCCGTAACCTCCAAAATCACAAGAAAATCTTCTTTTCACTTTTCACTGTATCTTCACTTCTTCACGAATATGTTTACATGTGTAAAATGAACTAATCCCTTATCTGCCCCTCGATACTTTACTGCCATCTAGTGTATCAGTGTACAAATGCTCTCTGGTTTCACACAGGTGTTTGGATCTTATTTGATTGTGGAAAGACATTTATTGGTTTAAAAATGACCATCTTTCAGCTGTGTGCCAATGTATCATTTTAATCAGCTGGAGTCTCTGATGAACCCTTTGTGCCAAAAACTGTTTGTGAAGTTGTCTGTGATGTGTCAAACTATATGACCAAGTACTTTTTGGGCACAGCGCCCCACTGAAGAATTCAATTGCTGAAGTGCAATGGTTCACTTCACTTCAATTATACAATTAAACTAAATCACATGTACATGTTTGTGACCCTTTTTTTTTTTGATTGTTTTTGGGGGTTTTTAGCTCCTCAGCTTCCGCCTGCACCATCCTCTTGACACAGAAAGTTCCACAAAAGTGCTGCAAACATGGGGAATAATCCTTCCCACAGAACGTAAAATTAAATCACATAACTTAACATGGTACATATGAGTACTAACACTTTTCAGCTGCTTCTAAACGGCGTGATCTACTCTAACTGTGACCCTCCACAATTACACAACTTATATGAACATCCTGGGGGGGGGGGTGGGTGTTTATAGGTCAGGCTTTAAAATGTTTTTTTTTAATTTTTTTATTATGTGTTGTTGAGTCAAACTTTATTTATTTTAGTTTATTTTATGTCGCATTTTTAGTAGTTTAGTAGTTTAGTAGTAATAATTGCGCAGAAGTCACGAAAATAGACGTTTTTCTTTTCTTTTCACGAGCCAAGAGAACTTTGAACAGTGACGTGTTTCCAAATTTCACAAATCCAATGGAATTTTAAATATACTTTTTGCTCAGGTGTGTTTATATATAGTTGATGAAAATCGATTTTTTTTTTTCATCAGATTGCCTATAGGTCATGCTAAAAATAGGTATATTCTTATAGCCTCTGTATATACTGTACGTTTAACATAGTCATGGAAAAAAGCAGCCAAAATGCTCTGTAGTCTAAGGGTTAAAGGGCTGTTTCGCCCATTTTTTTCCAAGTATCAACTTAAGATCCTTGTGATGATGCTGTGCTTATCTCACTCTCTGTATATAGTGTACATAATGGAAAAAGGCAGCCAAACTGCTCTGTGTTCTAAGGGTTAAAGCAAAGAGCCACATGAAATCATAATTAAAAGAAATCATTATGTTCTTAAATGAAATGTTCTGGCCACTCCTGACACAGCCAGTGCAGTGTATTCTATTCAAATGAACTGAATGTAATTAGGGCACCTCACAAGAGGAAGTACACCAGTATTTTTGACTAAACACACATAATAGTTCATCATTAATCTGGAACTGACACCCAGCTGCACAGAAGAGTTTTAAATTATGCTCGAGATATATTTAATGTGTGTGTGTGTTGTTGTTGGTGGGGATTGTGTATACGCTTTTTGGTCAAAGTGCCAAAATATTAGGACTGAGATGATTGCTGAAGTTTTTGTTATGTTGACTGAAGGGTTAATGTCAACGTCCTGTCCAAATGTTAAATTGCTGTGTCTGATACAAAAGGGCGTAAGACACGCGAACAGTGCCATAAATCAAGGTGGGAGAGCGCTCTCTCTTGTTATAGCAAATTAAACAAAAGGGCATGAAGATTACAGCCTTTGATTATCTGCATGTATACAGACAGTGGACAAGTGGAAATTAGTGGTTGGAAGCAGTTCAGTTTGAATTCAGATTGTACTTGGAATTAAAAAACAGCTGCTGAACCCTTGAGTAAACCACACATCCACTGTCTAGGGAGAGATGGAAGGGTCATCCTGGAAAGTAAAAAAAAATTAGTCCACGTGTCTGTACAATAGATCTGTTTTCTGTTTGATTACAACAGTTCTGATCATTTTTATATAGTTAAAATTCCTGAATTTGCACTTTTACTGTTCAAACACAGGGGAGCAACGCGAGGTGCGGCAGCAGTGAGTCTCACCTCAAGTCATCTCACCTAATCTCACCTCACCTTGGACTGTGCTCTCCCTCACACACTTTCCACTGTCCTCTGGCTATTATCTTTAATGAATGTGCGTGACACATTTAGTTTTGCTGATTGGACATAAATACCGGCTCATGGAGACAGGCATCCAGTCACGTCCATTATTAGGCCTGACATCTGAGGGCGTACTTTTATGAGCTCTGAGAGGCGAGGAACTGACAGATTGGTGGACCTACAGTATCTATTAGAGCTATACTGCATGTGAAACGGCTCTGCTTTGCTAAGAAGTGGCTGCATTTCACTAGAAAAAGCGGCAGAGTGAGTGTGATGTGAGTTTTGTTGAAGTTGTAATAAAACAACCACAGTAAGAGGAAACTGGCACATGAATCTTAAAATGCTGTATTCCAGTCTTTACAGGGCCCCAAAAAATATCTACATAGAAAAGAAATATCATGTAGACATGTTAGTCCAACTAATATCAAGCTAGTCTTAGTCAGACTAACCTACCTACATGGTCCGATTACTACTTACTGCATGTATACACTTAGTCAGACTGGAGTCGTCGGACTTGGCATTTTGCGAATGCACCAACATTTCCTCCCTCCTGTCTTTGACCCGGAAGTAAAAGGAGACGACAAATATACTGCAGTACTGTTGCTGGAAATCATACGGCAGCGGCGTAAATAAAATCTACATAGACTTCTCTGAAGTGTATTAGACCTCATAAAGCAGTTTTGTTGACACATAATGTACAACTAGGCTGAGGAGATTTCAGAGGGGTCATTAGATGAGGAGGGACAGAAGACACTCTGTCTCTTTAAGTAAAAGAGTCGTAAGTGAACACAAGCACTGCCCAATTAAAATATCTCAATAATACTGAATACACTTCACACACATTCAATCATCCAATCTGTGACCCCCTAACCCATGCCCCCCCCCCCCCCCCCCCCCCGCAACAGACCTGATCCTGATAGATGTATATGTGTATGTATATGTATGTATGTGTGCGTATGTATGTATATACATGTGTTGTGTGTATGTAGGTATACATACATATATATAGCATGGGTCACTTTAATTTTTATTTTTATATTTTTATTCTTATCTTATTTTATTCTATTCTTTATTTTTTAACAGTGCTGTGTGTGGATGCTGGAGCTGTTAATTTCCCCGAGGGAACCTCCCAAAGGGATTAATGAAGTCGTCTGTCTGTCTGTCTGTCTGTCTGATCCAAAGTTTGTTGACAGTCTTTGTTCATTCATCTGAATCTTAATGTCCGAATGAAATTTACAGTCTTTACATGTTATTCTGGTCATACATGACGCCGGTTTTCTGCGTCAAGGTGTGGTGGTGGTGTTGCCATTCATAAAACGTTGTTGATGCATGAAGTAGTGGTGTGTAGTACAATTTGAATTAAGTCAGTGTAAGTACTGTTTAATGACTTGTGTTTTCTGCCACTGTCACGACTAGGATGAGTAAATGATGTGCAGAGTCGTCGGTCGATGTGTCATGTGTTTGAAATTGGGCTGGGTGTGACATGGAAACTATTTCTAGGTTAGACAAACAAAATGCCATTGTGACCATTCACTCTCTTTCGACAAAACAGTCCAATATAATATGAAAAATGGTCACATGTTCATCCGTTCCTGTTTTACATGCCTTCACTTCACCTGACATTATTTCTTGATTAAGATGTTAAATTAGAGAAGATGCCCAGTGAGTGACTGCACTGTACTTTCATGTAGTCCAAATGTCCACATACACAGCAGTCTGATCTCAAGGGGGCCGGACGAGTAAAATAATAGCATAATGACGTATAAACAACAAGAACTCCAATGTTTTCATTTCTCTTTACATTTTTTTTTTTTTTTTTTTTATTTACTCTTACATTTAATGAATCTTTTCTGGAATAGTCTGAGCATTTATTTCTCTCAACAGGCTTGGAACACAAAACATATTTACCCCACTTTATAGTGGCTAATGCTAACTCTGCCCGTACGCCGGCTTCACTCTCTCTTCACATACACAGCGCTGCTCCACAATCTCATCAATCTAACACGTACATGAGTTAGAAGGCCAAAATCATGTATGTGAGGTCACAAGTCCAAGTGTATGTGTGTGCCAAATTTGATGCATGATCAAATATTTTCAAATCCTTTGATAATCGCTGAAAATATATTCTGATAATTGACAGATAATTAAAGACTAATTTTTCATATGGGTGGACGGCAGTCAATCATGGTCATAATTCTTTGAGGAAGTCTATTGAGACAAATGTACGATATGTACCGTACACTATTATTAATCAATGTTCCTTAATTACAGAGTCGTACTATGTAATTACTTGGCTATTGTTTTGGATGATGTTGCCACCAACCAAAAACAGCAAACAAAATAACCAACTAACTACAGGTTCCTAATTTATGTGTCAGTCATTTCCATTTTGCACACACGCCAAAACGTCGGTTTCTACGTCATAGAAACATAGAAACACTCCCTCAGTAATTATTTGCCGTACTTCCGTGCTGTGAATAAATTAATACAAAATCCATGCAACACACAATCTGTCAAAAACCACAACACACAACTGATAGTAATTGGATCATTCCATTGAAGTCTAGAGCACTTGCCAGCAAGAACAAGTTAATTACAGAGTACGACTCATGGTAGGTCAAGATGAATACCAAGAAGTACTACTAAATTGTCAGATCCTTATTACTCAGAACTGAGATATACTATACTATCAATATTAATATACGTTTTTACTTTCTAGTTTTTTTTGTAATATGGAGTATTTGCCAGGTGCAAGATTCAAAAAGGTCATAATAAGTAAGTATTGTCATAAAAACCCAACAAAAGATGCCAATTTAACCCTGAGTGCTCACACAGCACAGATCCGTGCCGCAGATGCACCCTTGGTAAATTGCTGCGGTACAATATCTTATATTATAAAAAATAAAAAAAACAATCATATGAACCCAAAAGGCTTACGTATGAAATTAATTTACAAAGACGAAAACTAAGCACATTTTCCCTACAATATAAGTTAGTAAAGTAAACACACAATTCGGTTTCAGTTAGTTATTGTTTGTTTTCATTTACTACAATCACCTTGAATTAGACATGGCTTGATACAACATGTATCACACGAAGACATAAAATGACAGAGATGAAGGAAACATGTTCATTTGTGGCCCGCAAACTCTGTTTTGCTCTGTTGAGCTGGTGAATACAACTCAACTCAAACGTATTTATAGAGCACATTTAAAAACAACCGAGGTTGAACGATACCGGTCTCACTAACTCTCAGAATCATCTTGACCAGAGCAGAAACAAAACAAGGCTCTGTAGGGGAGAAATGCTCCCTCTCCTCTACTTTCTCTCGTGCTCACTGTTGGTGGTTATTTAGCTGTAAATATTACATTTGTGCTGATGCAAATACCATCTGACTATAACCAGCCATTTAGAAAACATAATGACTCTGTGAGGCATCACTCAGTACGTTTATAGGCACAGTTTAGTCAAGCTAAGGCCGTAGTCCGACTACTTCTGGGTCAAAGCCCAGGAGAGGAAATGTTGGTGCGTGTGCAGAACGTCAAGTTCGACTCCAGTTCGACTCCAGTCCGACTCCAGTCCGACTCCAGTCCGACTAAGCATATACATGCAGGAGTACTCGGACTATGAATCACATTATCCGACACATTATGTTGTCCGACTAAGACTAGCTTGATTTTAGTTAGACTAACATGTTTACCTATCCTAATAAGGCCCATCCCACACACACACACAAAGACAGCAGCAGAACAGGAATGGGACATGAGAGGATAAACATTAAAGTTATGGTGCAATAAAAGTCTAAACTCCTTTAAAACACAGCAAGACTGGCACACTTTTGTGCTAACAGAGGGGGAGAGAGAGCGAGAGAGAGAGAGAGACACAGAGAGAGAGAGATGGAGTACAGTTGAGCAGGGTTGGGACATGAGAGGATGAACATTAAATTATGAGGCAGTAAAAAGTCTACAGTCATTCTAAAGTAAACAGAGCACAACTGGCACACACTGGTACTAACAAACACACCCATCCACATGCACACACACACACACACACAGAAGCACACCTCTCAATACGGATGTGCTGCGCTCACTGACGGCTGAAGCTCTTGCCCAGTGAGGTTTGCAGTGGGAGGGTCACATGGTCTGAATCACCCAGGTAACACAGAGCATCTGTTATTGCCAGACGCACAGTGACACAAACACCCAAACACACACACACACACACGTAAAATATTCCAGGAAATGTGTGCAAATCATACTCCTATGAGCTGTACCTCTGCCAGAAGCCTGACCATTACTTAACAACTGTCATGTCCATAGCTGTTCCTGTTTGGACCAAGCATAGAAATGTGTCAGTTCCATTTTCCTCAGAACTGGGGTTCTTTTATGTCATAATAAACAGCTCTGTAGAAACTGGGCGAATGTTATATGATACATGATAACACAGGGCCACTGGCATCCAGGTCGGATACTGGGGGTTCAATACTTCATCTAGTCTACATGCCAATCTGTCGATGTGTCCCTGGGCGAGACACTTCATCATTAAACCTGGTGGCTGTGCCGAGGGTGTAAACGATGTGTGATATAAAAAGCGCTGTACATACATTCAATGCAATGACCATTCATAAACCACACTTTGGGGGGGAAATTAAAACTGATTTTTATGAATCATTCACAAGGCCTGACTTGGACACACTCTGTGGTGTCACCTTTGAGAGGGAGGTTCTTCCACAGACGCACAATCTGAGCACACAATGGGATCATTCACTCTCTGGACAAGTGACTGAAATACACATACAGCAAGTGTCTATAGTCACTAGTGTCACTAGTGTTATGGGGGGGGGTTGCGATGACCTCACCGTTGTGGCTGCGGTGATCGCCCGGGGTCATGACACCTCCTTTTTGGCTGATGACATCAACGACGGAGTCCATCCTCAGCCTGCCCCTGTCAACACAACAGTCCATCAGTGTGACAATCTATATTTTTAATAATTGGGGTTGGGGTTTTATGACTAAAAACACAACAAAAAATGTTTAGCTTCTTAAAAGTGAATACTTTCTGGTTTCTTTGCTTCTCTCTGACAACAAACTGAATGGTTTGTGCTCCTGGACCAAAGTAAACATTTAAGTCCTCATTTTGAGATTTGGGAAACAGTGACTCACACTACACACACCAACTGCATGAAGTATGTCCACTCCCGGTCAGTGTTATCAAGTGAATAGGAGGGTACATGTGAATGTGTGAGTTTGCACAAGGATCAATGACACCAAGGTCTCTGCTATTGTCTGTCACTGTGTCAGAGGACACCGTGTGTGTGCGTGTGTGGAGGCGGATGGGTGTGAGATCTAATGGGATTATTAGTGCATTACTGCAGTACTAATGACAGAGGAAAAACACAGGCAGAAAGATGAAACACATTGTTTCACTAATTTAATTACAGTGGACACACTGACATATTTCGAAGGTAATTTGCTCCCATCCTTCACGCCATATACTGTATATTCTCCTCCCCTTTTCTTTTTGTCCTACTCCACACAGTCAATAAATAGTACAAATGGTTACAGAGACGAGGCACTTTCAGACATACAACTCACAACAGAATATAAAGGAGTATATAAAACTCTATATATAGAGTAAGAGATCTATCATAACGTGCAGAAATACACAGGCCATACCAACAAGATTAATCCTAATGTGATCCTCTCAAAAAGGCTATGCAAAACAACAACATGTTTCTGTCATGACAGTCCATAAAATGCCTTTGAATGAGTTAAAAGAAGGCAGTGTCTGTAGTGAAATTAGGTTTTGCAGGAGAAAGCAGTTTTACCGATCATTCCGGGAGAGTATTTTGTAAATCAGAGAGCTAAAAATAAAAAAAAGTGACAGTGTTTGTGTCCTGAGTGAGACTTGCTGCCAGTGTTGTAGACAAATGAGTAGATTTTGAGACATGAATGATGTGTTTTGTTAGTGAGAAAGAGTTTTTCACCTGAAATGCACTGTTCAGCTGGGATACGTGTTGGTAATTCAGTGCAGCAAACAGAAAGCTGGCAAAGAGTATGTTGTTTTTTAAATGTACATTGTTATCACAGCCCTGGAATTTGCATAATCAGCATGAGGATTGTGCAAGAAACTGAGGCTGTTTGGAAAAGTTCAAAAAGGTTTTGTCTCAGGAAACAATTATATTGATAATAACATTTTTGGATCTAGAAGGAGAGGCACTAACGGCTGCCCTGCAGTCTGTCCTGTTTAAAAGTTTACATTTAGTAATAAAAGTAATAATAAATAATAATAATAATAATAATAATAATAATAAATTAAAAAGTAATCTATGACTTTATTCTCTAAAAATAAAGAATAGAACAGCTTTATACCGTGATAAAATATAAAAGTCAGTGAGTTGTGAGTGACAGTTTGCTGTGGTTTCTTTGGTTGACGATGATTTGAGTGACTTTTGCAGGTCTGTAGCGCAGAAAGTATGAAGAATTATAAGTCAAATTGTTAAATTATTATGTGCACCTCGCCCAAAGTAAACACCTAACACCGAAAGATGAACAATGTATTTTCCGCTTAATAAAGAAGTCTTTCTCATTGTGGCAGGTGCAGATAAGCCGTGAGGGCCCTGCTCTATCGACCAGCTCTCTGTGACTTCCTCTTCTGTCTCCATGTACACGAACCTCATGGTCAAACATTAACCACTGTGTCTTCACTGGTTTGTCTGTGTGCACAATCCTTCATTTATGCCCCCGCGCCTGTTTGCTTGCGCACGATATGTTTGTCAGTGTATGTGTGTGACATATGACGGCTGGTTGCTGTAAAAGAGAAGCAGTGAAATGACGAGTGGGGTGGGGGGGTCTATAAAGGAGGACGACGTGGAGGAAGTGTGATCATTCGATATATTAGAGTAAACAGGGCGGACATTTCTGAGCTTTGTAGATCAGGGAGGAAATTAGGCTGAAGTTGGAGACAATTTACCCAACTGGTGGAGTGTTACTAGAGATTGAACCTTAAATTTCCAAGTTTTGTTAATCAATTATTTAAGATATTTGATAAAAAAAAAAAAAAAGGTTTTCAAAGCCCACAAGATACTTTTAAGTCCCATAGTGTGTGTCTTTCAGTCAGAGGTGTTTTGGAAAATCGGTATCAGAGATGTGCTCGGGTAGTTTTGCCAAGTGTCTGGGGATCAGTCTGATGCCTCTCGCGATTGTTTGCGTTCTGTGCAACATCCTGCTCTTCTTCCCGAGCGGTAAGCCTGTGGAGAGCGAAAACATCACCGAGGAGGTCTGGTACTTTGGAGGCATCCTGGGATCTGGAGTGTTGGTGAGTGCATTCGCTGCAGTTATTTAAAAGAAAGGTCAAAATACAGTTTGGGTCGTTGTTTCTGCTACATTATAGTTGATGTGATTGTAAAAAAAAAATATATATACATATACATATATATATATATATATATATATATATCAAATTTGTCTTGTAAGATGATTAAAAGCATGTTCCTTCTTGATAAATGTGATACACTCCTATATGTCTTGGACCATGCAGATGTTTTTCTTCTATGTTTGCTACAGAATGTTGGACTAAACTGAAGAAATCCTTGTTATAGCAATAGAAACTGTATTCCCAGCATATTTCTCAACATTTGGGGCAAAGCGCTCAGTTGTATCTCACTATACGGTCAGACATTAGGCTGTTAACCTGCCTTCTGTTTATACATATGTGTGTGTGTGTGTGTGAACAGATGATCTTCCCAGCTCTGGTCTTCCTGGGTCTGAAAAACAACGACTGCTGCGGTTGCTGTGGCAATGAAAGCTGTGGGCGGAGATTTGCGGTGAGGTGATGTTTCCCTGCGCAACCTATTGACGCGTCAAATCTCTATGTACAGCCGTTACTTTCAAACATTTGGGGCGGGATTTAAATTTGAGTTGCATAAAAAAAAAAAGGAAAGACGAGAGAGTGGGTTCAAAACAGCTCTACAGAAACCGTTTTCATTTTCCTTTAAATGTTAGCGTGTTCTCAGGAACAGTCTGATAATACACTTCAACAAACTGGATGCATCCAAAGTTTAGATATTCAAATAACTCAAGTTCCAGTACATGTATGTGTGCACATGTAAAACCAGTGAGAGTTTTGGACGTGCTGATACCACAGCTGAGCTTACTTTGTGCACGCTCTAAGTTGTTTTGCGTAATGTGACGGTGCCACATACATTGATTTAAATATTATTACATGTGAGTTTATTTTTTTGCGAGCAATAAATTCAAGGCATATCATCTTGTGTATAATACAGTGACATTTTCCGTTTAGATGGAGGCTTCAAACACGTCAGACGGACCTTCTGCTTCTTCCTGCACTAAATGATGTACTCTTTTTCTGGTTTATTTTAAAATAAATGAGATCATATCATATATCATATTAAGTTTAACTTTCAAATATGGCCTTGCATGTTCGTAGAAAAATGATGTGGGGTTTTTTATGTTGTTTTCTAGATCAAAAGAGGGTTTTTGCAAACTTGATGTTAGCGTTTGCATGGACACATTCCTCTGATGGGAGCTCCACAGTGTTTTTCTAACAAAGACAAAGACAGTAGTACAGCTCATAGTGATCAATACAGGAACACGTGAGGAGGAAAAGAATGAGTAAACTAATTACTGTATGCAAATGACTGCACACGTGCACACACACACACGCAAACCTGTTTTTATAGTGAGTAGTGAGGACAACCCTTACACAACTAAGTGCCTAACCCTTACCCTAAAACCAGGTCTTAACCCTGAAAAAGCACGTTAAAGGTCAAAACGTGCTCACAGAGATAAAAACCTTACAGGCTCTCTCGCTTGATAACATTCAGGTCTCTGCGCATTCTTGTTAAGGAAGTTAAACATGATATGACACGCTGTATTGATTCTCAATATGACATATTCTCGCCACTGTCTGTGCAGATGCTGAGCTCAATACTGTTTGCAGCCGTTGGTGTTTTGGGAGCGGGTTACTCAGTCATCGTCTCTGCCGTGGCCATTAACCATGGGCCAAAGTGTAAGATTGTCAACGGCACAGAAATGGTGTGGGACACTCCCTTCTTAAATGGGTAAGATACACAAAGTATTACTGTGAAACACTAGCTGCATATTGTAAAATATCCTCACTTTTTGGGGCCCTCAAGTAAACAATTACCTTTTAACTCCCTGTTACTAACCCATTGTGGGAACATGTATTAATAGGCTTTACAAGACAAGTGCATTCAACCCTTTAACACACTAAGCCTGAAAACTTTTGCTTATTTTAAGCATAAAAGGGCCAGAAAATGATCCTGTGAGTAAGTGCTTTTGCCCATTTTTCCAGAATAACTTTCAATACCTGGCAGTTATTTACAATTTACTGCACATTAAAATAGTGTATTCGTTTAAAATGAAGGAGAAACTAAAAGATTTGTTTTTTTAAAATCAAAAAACTGCAGTTGTACATGAACACCAGCGTGTTAGGTTAAACTATGTACAGGCGTTTTTCCAACTCGCTGATTTTGCCAGCTTCCTGCAACAGCGCGAGTGAAATTAGCATAATAACCACATGTTGGCTTTGACGTGCAGCTGGATATTGGATTTTTCCGACAGCATAAACCGTTGCGTAATTCCAGTAATGCAAATTGCGCTTGTGCAAACATGTCGTCTGGGATACGCTCGGTGTCGAAGGGTTTTAAATGAACACGATTAAAATACACCACATAAACAAAACATAAGAATAAAACATAAAAACATACAATTAAAAAAAATAAATGGGACTTCTTTTTGACATTTTCCCACCCTTTTAATTTTAATTGCTGGTCCTCTGGCGGTGGCTTTATGTTGCTGATTACTCATTTATTATATACAACAGGTCACCAGATAAAAACATGTTCTCTCCTCTGTCGCTCTCTCCCTCTCCAGGGCCTACCTGTCTGAAAAAGACACTTGGTCTCAGTGTGTTGAGCCAGTTGGCGTGGTGTCCTGGCATCTGTCTCTGTTCTCAGTGCTGCTGGTTATGGGTTTAATCCAGATGGCACTGTGTGCAGTGCAGGTGGTGAATGGCCTACTGGGATGTCTGTGTGGTGACTGTGGCTGCTGTGGAGGGGTCAGTATCTACTTTGAGACGAGTTGACTCTACTTCTACGTCGTCGCCCCCCCATAGATAAGACACTGGTCTATTGCAAAGTAACTGGTACCCTACATACACTTTAGAGTCAACCGCTTTACTTATGGGAGGAAGTGAAAACTGAATAATACAAAATAATTACAGACCTAGATGAGAATCTCAGATGATTACACTATTATAATCATGTACTACATTTTAATAAGCTTGTCAGAAACAAATACTGTAAAGTTCTCTAAAGGGATGAAACACATGTTTTTCTCTTGTGTTTGCCACAGAGGATCATCTGCTCTACAGTCATTTGCATTTCGATTTGATTTTTTTTGGTCCTTCCTGATGCAACCACCAGGGCCGGGGTCAAGTTAGAGTGTCCAAATCAAAAGCATGCTTAGCGATAACCCCAGCCATAGATTTGTTAGGATTTGAACTGTTGACCCGCAGATTGTAAGTTCCCTTTCCATTAGCCCTTAGACTATTATTAGGCTGCCTTAATAACTACCTAATTTAATGTTCTGCAGTGTACTGTGTCATTAACCAAGTTGGTGATTGGAAGAATAGTTCCAGCACATGACGTAAATTAGTAGTTGGAGGACTACGTGAAATTAGTATTTAAAATGTTAACGTTTGTCTTTCAGAATGATGGCGCCGTCTAGGCATTCCCTGCAGTGGTGAGAGTCTGAAGGCGAAGGATTTCCCTACATTTATTCTATTTCCAGAGGACGGCTGTTGCCTCTGATCTACTTTACACTGCAACTTGAGCTCATTGATTACCATGTTTTCAAACAGCACTAGTGAAATGACAGAGCTCTGATTCAAAAGGTCTACTATTTACTCTGTGAAAAAGACTCCATTGGCTCATTATGCAACCTGCATGTGCATCTTCTGCCAAATTATAACTGTACACTGTGTAGTAGTGATTTTGCATCAAAGTGTACACAAAGATACTAGGAAGTGTATAAAAGGAAGTGGGGGCGTAATAGGACCATGATATCATTTCAAATGTACTGTTTTTACAAATTGAAACAAATTAAATTATATTAACCTCCCAAATTTCTTCACGTTTATTTATCTCTTTCAACACTGTGTGTGTGTGTTTACAGTCGAACATGTTTCTGAATGATCAAAGTGCATAAATACAAACATCCCTCTTGTTTGTTTTGAAAATGTACGACTGACTGATGAAAAGTAGCGTGAACACGACGACATCAATGCTACTCCAATGACAAGGTAAAGAGAGAGGGTTCGACCACCAGTTTTAAAGGTAGAATCACATTATGGGTCACAACGTCAAAGTACAAAGTATACGTTAAAAGGTTCAATATGCAACAGTGCTCACTGAGTGGTCACAGTTGAGCCTTCACACCAGATCAGAAGTGACTGGGACAGCATATGCCAGTAAGCCTATTCTATTTGGTCATGTGAAATAACGTATAAATTTACTCAAGCTCCTTTTCCACCTATGGTCCCAGCTCGCCTCACCTCGACATGGCATGGGTTAGGTTGGTTTTCTGCTATAAAATAGTACCTGCTCAATGTGGGCGGAGCCATCACTGCACGGCTGCATGAAACTGCGGTGACTTTGTTTTACACCGTCACACAAACGAGTGACAAGTGACTTGTAAAGCAGTTCTAACTGAATCATTAGAATCAGTTCATGAAAAATATTTGTTCAATACTTTCTCCATGACTGGAGCACAGACTCACTGGACTGAAATACAGCAGGATCAACAGTGCTGTCGCTAAATACACTACACCACACTACTCTGTTAAATATTGAGATTTTAGACATTTCCCTGGTAATTGTTGGAGATTAACCCAGGTTTTTAGGATTGTTAAGTCTTTTTAATTGATCTACTGTTCTTGCTCATGCCTCTTCCTGTGACGGCACTCATAGTCACGCATAGTATCGCCTCAGCTCGCTTTGAAGCTCGCCAGAGCAGGTACTAATACAAAAGTACCAGGTACCAGGTACTATGGTAGTGGAAATGCAAAATAACCGTGCCGAGGCGAGTTGAATCGAGGCGGTGGAAATACGCCATAGTACTAGTCCAGGAAAAGAAGAAGTAGCTTTGAGTTGTTCAGGTTTTATTGCTCACCTTTTCTGCATAACCTTTTGCCAAAGAATGTGGATTATTTTGGTAACGGTGGCACTTGTGTATTCATTCGTTTTCTAATCCTCCACATGAGGGTCACGGGGGACTGCAGCCAATCCCAGCTGACACGGTAAATAGTCTTGATGACCTCTCAAAGCTGCTTTACACTGCCATTCACACTCACACATTCATGCAGCCCAGGAGCAACTTGGGGTTAAGTGTCTTGCCCAAGGACAGTATAGGGCAAGGCATGTAGACTGAAACCCACAAACTTCCACTTGAAAAAACGCTGATCTACCGTTGCCCCATATGATGAAACGCAGAGATGAACAACCATTCACTCTCACAACATACACAATGTTTATGCAGGACATTGAGTTACACACATTCTAGGTGTATTTTCAGATAAATACTCTCTCAGTAGACACCAGTGCAGGAGAGTGTTTCCATATTCTGATATAGGCTAGTGTTGAAATCGAAATTGAAAGGGAGCTGCATAGAACAGCATAGTCTGTTTGAAGATTTTGTTCAAGAAAGGGGACATACACAAATTTACTAATTACAGACCAGTCTCAATACTACCACAACTGTCAAAAATTCTGGAGAAACTATTTAACGATAGGCTAGACAACTTCATTAACAAACACAATCTGCTATATATTGATTGGATCATTTTGTGACTCTGAGTGCTACCTGATGCTGAAACATGTTTTTGTCAAAATGTCATACGAAAGAAAAGAAAAAGAAAGAAAAGAAAAAAAAAAGAAAATAAATAAACTTTAGTAGGATGAAATTATGTATTGTACGATGAATATATGTATTCTGTGGGTAATGGGGGCGGGACTAGATAAGCTTTTGCTTCTCCCGCTTTCCCTTTCGGTTATGTGTATTGTGTGGACTACACTAAGATGATGTGTGATGATGAGTGATCTAACTGACAGGACCGAAATAAATAAACATACATACATACATACAAGATAGCAGGAGCTCTGGCAGTAGCGTAATTAAATGTCACGTGATGCATTCTGCAATCCACTGTTACAACAACAAGTACTGGCTTCATGAACAGTCTTCTATAGAATCTGTCTGTACACGTGCAAAGCTATGGACACTTTGGTTTGTCTGTAGGAACCCTCTCTCCTAGTGAGGAGAGAGGGTTCAGAGTGAAATGTTGTTTTGAGCCTTACAGTGGCTTTAAAAATAGCAATTTGTCTTGTTGCAATGAGATGCCCTGTGCACACTGCCACAAAATAGGAACTTGTTATCATCCGAAAAATAGACCTAGAATGTCTGAGATTCAACCTTCAACGACCTTCTGATTTAATGTTGTCATCATGTCAAAATAAGACCATATGGTAAATAAAAAAACAAAAAACTGTGGCAGGTAATAATGAGTTCCAGTGAGTTCAATAGCTCTTCTTAAGGTACGCTATGCTTTTGGTTAATTTTTATATGCCAGCCTTTGTTTTCAAGATTATTATTACACAGTGCTGAAATGTTTTTTTGGCTCTGTCTTTGTTTAGTTTTTGTGGAGTAGCTGTTTCAAACGTGCTGTGAGGTGATTGGTAATTGTATGCCCCGCCCGGTTAGAAGTGTCCTCACACCTACTCCGGGTTCAGTCCTCTTAAAAAGTTGAGATATTCAAATTAGGTTCTTGGTTGAGGTGTGGTGTTCTTGCTGTGGGTGTGTTGTGTTTTCCTCTGATGCAAGAGGTGAATTAGCCTAATTATTATAAATACTTTAATGTGGTTTCTAACTCCTTTGGAAATAGAACACTAAGAGGACTAGGATACTACTAGGATAGAATTTAGGAATATGAAATAAATTCTTATACAGTCATTTATTTATGGTTCTCTTTCCAGCCTTCAAACTGGGGATTTACAGTATATCTGAAATACGCCTATGAGCTGAAAGAGCTCATTCATTTTCCAGCACAGTCATGGTTTTGGCTATACTAATCCACAATTCAGCAGGCTGTCCCAAGAAAGCAATGTTTGGATTAGGGCTGTAATCAACCAAAGAAATTATTGGTTGACTGAAACCCTAAAATTTCGACTCAAAATCGACTAGTCGGGGGGACAAATAGACAAATAGACTGCTGCCGTTGTTGCAGGCGGGCGTGCGCCTGCGGTTATAAAAGGAATCAACGATTATTAGACAAAAACATTGAAATATGCCAATTCTGATATGTTCATATACTCAAAACGGACGCAACATAACGCAGACAAGTTAGCTTATCGTTTTTATATGATATGCCATGATTGTAGTCGAGCTGTGATATGCAAACCCTTGCTGGCAAACTTTGCATTCGACTGTTTTCCCGCCATCTATTTTTGTAAAATTGCTGCCCCACTGCCGATGTCGTTTAACATGGATGTTAGAGGAGGACTGACTGTAGCCTAAAATAAAACGCTCAAAATTAAATAAAACCACCGGACGTTCTTTAATCTATCTGTCTCTTGTGGGTTGGGCTAATCCAAAACACTTAAAACAAGGGGGGTGTTCTCTGAAAACACGCTGTTACCTGTGATCAGGGGTGCTCTGAAAACACCCCCATTAGCACTTGGTATCCTCCAGATGAAATCAAATTAACCATAGACGGTATGAAATTAACACAGCAAAACAAAAAGTCGACCAATCAGAATTTGAGTTGAACCAGAGCGTATCGACTCATAAATTGACTGGGACTTTACAGCCTTAGTTTGGCTCATCATTGGCACCATCATTATATGAGGTAAAACAGCAGGAGCATGGACATGAACTGACCCACTTAAGGAACAGAGTGCAGCTTAAGTAGGCCCAACTACCAACTGTAAGGTGACATGCAAGTGTGAATTTAAATGTATTTGTTTTCCCAAAAATAAAGTCACAGTCACACCAAAAAGAAAAAATGGACTCTGTGCAACAGACTAGGATGCAATATTTAAAAGTAAACAGTACCACCTGTTACATTAACAAGGCCAAGTCAAATATGACTTTAAAAGCAATCAGACATCATGTAAACTCTGACAAGATGCATTCATGTAGTCTCATCTATTAAGTATTTTCAGTATGTGGATATGTTTTCAATAAAATTAAGTTGTGATTCATTTGTTTGATACATACTATTGCTGGACATGGATGGTTTACCTTGCACACCTTTACACAAAATGAGTTTATAGGTCATCTTTGACAAGTGGGTCCCCATATTAATATATCAGTCTATTAAAACGGATATATCACTACAACTAAAATGCTCACTTTACTTATAAGTCTTATATTATAAGTGGTCTTGCTTCTCAACTCATAAAGCTGTAAAAAAAAAAAAATCCACTATTAAAACCAACAAGTTACTTCTGTCTGCAGTTTGATGCTGAACAGATAGTGTCAGTTGTGTCCGCTGCCTGCCAGGGAAACAGGTGATCAAGGCAAAGGGCACAGCCAGAACAATTTAAACAATGCTCTCAAAATTGGTGCCAACCCATGACACTGCAATTGCTATTTGAAAATTGCTCTTGTTCTCTCAGTGAAAATAATTATGATAATTATTACTTGTTTTAAGTAACTGTAACATTTTGGGTGTGTACTGTTGCACCAAACCCAACTTCCTTATCTCGGTGACTTATTAAAGCTCAGACCAATTTCTCACCGAGACACAGAGAGAGAGAGAGAGAGAGAGAAGGAGGCACAGCATGATTTTCATTTATTGACACCATCAGCATCAGTCAATACTTTCGACTTTGGGGTAAGTGTCTTGCTTATTTTGTTTTTTCTACTTAAACTATTACAACTGACAAGAATTATAAAGACTTTTCTGGGTATGAGAATTATTTGTAACATTCAAACTAGGGGTGTCATGATTCTGCAAATCCTTAATTTGATTTGATTTTTGATTTAAATTCACAATTCGATTAAATTCTCAATCTTTTTTTCCTCTCTTTTAGCACAGATGGGTCTTCCATTTTTAGACTTGTCTAGTTTAGTCTATGCTCATTGGTTATACGTCACGATAACTCATTGAATTCTTTAGCTCCCATTTCGATTGTCTACATGTTGTCATGAGCGATACAATGTCTATCATTTACTTGCAATGTCGCACACTAAGGCCTTACTGTTATAAATTTAAATAATTTAGAATTAACAATATGAATGTAACAATAACCAGTAAATGCTTAAATCCAGGGTTTTCCACCACTGAATAAAGTCACATGTCTGATGCTACAAACAAGCCTATAGCGCTAGTTATCACTTTAGCTCCAAATGAGGACGGAGGAGTTGCATGTGTTAACGGAGTTGTTTTTATAATAACTTCTACACGATTTACAATCGAGATCGTGACACCCCTAATTTAAACAAAACAAATTAGTTATTTTTGAGCACTCACTTTTGATTCCTCAATATTATGGGGGGAAATACAATTAAATGTTTAAGAAAGACAATTTATAAGATCTTAAATCCACTTACAAGGACATTACAAGGACACTGGGTTGTTTAATTTATGCTTTCAGGATAAGTGTGTTGTAGGTTGAAAAATACCTAAGACATACGGAACACGGGATATACATATAATTCTTCATTTAATTCTTTGCACAAACAATCACAAATAAGATTTTTGATGGTGGATAATTACTCTATATATGTTAATTTATATGTATTTTCATATGCGCAGGTGGAAAGGACCAGAATTATCTTCAACCAGAATGAAACTGGTACTGTATTTATTTTATACATATTCATTAATTCACTGCTGACAATAGCCAATTACATGTTGAATAATACAATAATAATCTTATGCTGTGCATTTGTTCTATTTTCTCAACAGTTGGAAATTATTTTGCTTGCAGTCATTTTAGTTGGTGAGTTCATTTCCATAAAACAATCATGAGAAAATGTGATGTTCTCTGCCCTGTATTCTGATACATGCATAATTGAATGATTTTTGTTAACCAGGAAGCTACCAAACACAGGCACTCAAGCAAAAACATCAACAGCCAGATAACCAAGATGGAAATCAGGGCATCCCTGAGCAATGGAGAGACAAAAAATCTTCCAAACATATGAACACCAAGCAGCTAGTTAATCCAGAAGAAAAAAAAGAGCTTGGCAAACAAAGACATAAAAAAACAGGACATGAAAATCATGAAAAGTTTCCAGATAAATCAGCCACACTCGAGAATGCAGCTGAACCAGGGAAATATGTGACAATAGAAAAACACACAAGGTCAGGGAAGCCAGGAAAACATTATAAACATGGAAAGCCAGGAAAGCCCACAAGGCCAGGAAAGCCAGAGAAACCATATAAACATGGAAAGCCAGGAAAGCCAACAAGGCCAGGAAAGCCAGGGAAACCATATAAACATGGAAAGCCAGGAAAGCCCACAAGGCCAGGAAAGCCAGGGAAACCATATAAACATGGAAAGCCAGGAAAGCCCACAAGGCCAGGAAAGCCAGAGAAACCATATAAATATGGAAAACCAGGGAAGCCCACAAGGCCAGGGAAGCCAGGGAAACCATATAAACATGGAAAGCCAGGAAAGCCAGAGAAACCATATAAATATGGAAAGCCAGGGAAGCCCACAAAGCCAGGAAAGCCAGGGAAACCATATGAACTTGACAAGCCAGGAAAGCTTGAGAAAGAAGAAAGACCAGATGAACCAAGACTCTGTGAGAATTATGAACAACCAGAGGAACCAGAGGACCCGGAAGAACTAGAGGAAAAAGAGGAACTAGAGGACCCAGGGAAACCAGATGAACCAGAGGATCCAGAAGATCCAGAAGAACAAGAGGAGCCGGAGGATGCAGAACAGCCAGAAGAACCAGATAATCCTGAGGAGTCAGAAGAACCAGAGGATCCAGAGTATCCAGAGGAGGAAGACGATCCAGAGGATCCAGAAGAACCAGAGAATCCTGAGGAAACAGAAGAACCACAGGATCCTGAAGAACCAGGGCATCCAGAGGATCCAGAAGATTCAGAAGAACAAGAGAATCCTGAGGAGCCAGAAGAACCAGATAATCCTGAGGAGTCAGAAGAACCAGGGCATCCAGAGGATCCAGAAGATTCAGAAGAACCAGATAATCCTGAGGAGTCAGAAGAACCAGGGCATCCAGAGGATCTAGAAGATTCAGAAGAACTAGAGAATCCTGAGGAGCCAGAAGAACCAGATAATCCTGAGGAGTCAGAAGAACCAGAGGATCCAGAGGAGCAAGAAGATCCAGAGGATTCAGAGGAGCAAGAAGATCCAGAGGATCCAGAAGATCCAGAAGAACAAGAGGAGCCGGAGGATGCAGAACAGCCAGAAGAACCAGATAATCCTGAGGAGTCAGAAGAACCAGAGGATCCAGAGGAGCAAGAAGATCCAAAGGATCCAGAGGAGGAAGACGATCCAGAGGATCCAGAAGAACCAGAGAATCCTGAGGAAACAGAAGAACCACAGGATCCTGAAGAACCAGGGCATCCAGAGGATCCAGAAGATTCAGAAGAACAAGAGAATCCTGAGGAGCCAGAAGAAACAGATAATCCTGAGGAGTCAGAAGAACCAGAGGATCCAGAGGAGCAAGAAGATCCAGAGGCTCCAGAAGATTCAGAAGAACAAGAGAATCCTGAGGAGCCAGAAGAAACAGATAATCCTGAGGAGTCAGAAGAACCAGAGGATCCAGAGGAGCAAGAAGATCCAGAGGAGCAAGAAGATCCAGAGGAGCAAGAAGATCCAGAGGCTCCAGAAGATCCAGAAGACCAAGAGGAGCCGGAGGATGCAGAACAGCAAGAAGAACCAGATAATCCTGAGGAGTCAGAAGAACCAGAGGATCCAGAGGAGCAAGACGATCCAGAAGAACCAGAGAATCCTGAGGAAACAGAAGAACCACAGGATCCTGAAGAACCAGGGCATCCAGAGGATCCAGAAGATTCAGAAGAACAAGAGAAGCCGGAGGATCCAGAAGAACCAAAGAATCCTGAGGAGCAAGAGGATCCAGAGAATCCTGAGGAGCCAGAAGAACCAGAACCAGAGAATCCTGAGGAGCCAAAAGAACCAGAGGATCCAGAAGAACCAGAGAATCCTGAGGACCCAGGAGAACCCAACAAGCCAGAGAAACCAGAGAAACCTGACAAACCTGACAAGCCAGAGAAACCAGAAAAACCTGACAAACCAGAGAAACCAGAGAAACCCAACAAGCCAGAGAAACCAGAGAAACCTGACAAGCCAGAGAAACCAGAGAAACCAGAGAAACCTGACAAGCCAGACAAGCCAGAGAAACCCGACAAGCCGGAAAAACCAGACAAACCCGACAAGCCAGAGAAACCAGAGAAACCTGACAAGCCAGAGAAACCCGACAAGCCGGAAAAACCAGACAAACCTGACAAGCCAGAGAAACCAGAGAAACCTGACAAGCCAGAGAAACCAGACAAACCCGACAAGCCAGAGAAACCAGACAAACCTGACAAGCCAGAGAAACCTGACCAACCTGACAAGCCAGATAAACCTGACAAGCCGGAGAAACCGGACCAACCTGACAAGCCAGAGAAACCAGAGAAACCTGACAAGCCTGACAAGCCAGAGAAACCAGAGAAACCTGACAAGCCAGAGAAACCCAACAAGCCAGAGAAACCAGAGAAACCTGACAAGCCAGAGAAACCAGAGAAACCAGAGAAACCTGACAAGCCAGACAAGCCAGAGAAACCTGACAAGCCGGAAAAACCAGACAAACCCGACAAGCCAGAGAAACCAGAGAAACCTGACAAGCCAGAGAAACCCGACAAGCCGGAAAAACCAGACAAACCTGACAAGCCAGAGAAACCAGAGAAACCTGACAAGCCAGAGAAACCAGACAAACCCGACAAGCCAGAGAAACCAGACAAACCTGACAAGCCAGAGAAACCTGACAAGCCAGATAAACCTGACAAGCCGGAGAAACCGGACAAACCTGACAAGCCAGAGAAACCAGAGAAACCTGACAAGCCAGAGAAACCTGACAAACCTGACAAACCAGACAAGCCAGAGAAACCTGACAAGCCAGAGAAACCCGACAAACCTAACCAGCCAGATAAACCTGAAGAGCCAGACAAACCTGACAAGCCAGAGAAACCAGACAAACCTGACAAGCCAGAGAAACCAGACAAACCTGACAAGCCAGAGAAACCTGACAAGCCAGAGAAACCAGAGACACCTGACAAGCCAGATAAACCTGACAAGCCGGAGAAACCGGACAAACCTGACAAGCCAGAGAAACCAGAGAAACCTGACAAGCCAGAGAAACCTGACAAACCTGACGAACCAGACAAGCCAGAGAAACCTGACAAGCCAGAGAAACCAGAGAAACCTGACAAGCCAGAGAAACCCGACAAACCTAACCAGCCAGATAAACCTGAAGAGCCAGACAAACCTGACAAGCCAGAGAAACCAGACAAACCTGACAAGCCAGAGAAACCAGACAAACCTGACAAGCCAGAGAAACCAGAGACACCCGACAAGCCAGAGAAACCCGACAAGCCAGAGAAACCAGAGAAACCTGAAAAGCCAGACAAGCCAGATAAACCTGAAAAGCCAGACAAACCTGAAAAGCCAGATAAACCAGAGAAACCTGACAAGCCAGAGAAACCAGAGAAACCCGACAAGCCAGAGAAACCCGACAAACCTGACAAGCCAGAGAAACCAGAGAAACCTGACAAGCCAGAGAAACCTGACAAGCCAGAGAAACCAGAGAAACCCGACAAGCCAGAGAAACCAGACAAACCTGACAAGCCAGACAAACCTGACAAGCCGGAGAAACCAGACACACCTGACAAACCAGACAAGCCAGAGAAACCTGACAAGCCAGAGAAACCGGACAAACCTGACAAGCCAGAGAAACCAGAGAAACCTGACAAGCCAGAGAAACCTGACAAGCCAGAGAAACCTGACAAACCTGACAAGCCAGAGAAACCTGACAAGCCGGAGAAACCAGACAAACCTGACAAACCAGACAAGCCAAAGAAACCTGACAAGCCAGAGAAACCAGACAAACCTGACAAGCCAGAGAAACCCGACAAACCTGACCAGCCAGATAAACCTGAAAAGCCAGACATACCTGATAAGCCAGAGAAACCAGACAAACCTGACAAGCCAGAGAAACCAGACAAACCTGACAAGCCAGAGAAACCAGAGACACCCGACAAGCCAGAGAAACCCGAGAAGCCAGAGAAACCAGAGAAACCTGACAAACCTGACAAGCCAGAGAAACCCGACCAACCTGACAAGCCAGATAAACCTGACAAGCCGGAGAAACCAGACAACCCTGACAAACCAGACAAGCCAGAGAAACCTGACAAGCCAGAGAAACCAGAGAAGCCTGACAAGCCAGAGAAACCCGACAAACCTGACAAGCCAGACAAACCTGACAAGCCAGAGAAACCAGACAAACCTGACAAACCAGACAAGCCAGAGAAACCTGACAAACCTGACAAGCCAGAGAAACCAGACAAACCTGACAAGCCAGAGAAACCAGACAAACCTGACAAGCCAGAGAAACCAGAGAAACCTGACAAGCCAGAGAAACCTGACAAGCCAGACAAACCTGACAAGCCAGACAAACCCGACCAACCTGACAAGCCAGATAAACCTGACAAGCCGGAGAAACCAGACAAACCTGACAAACCAGACAAGCCAGAGAAACCTGACAAGCCAGAGAAACCAGACAAGCCTGACAAGCCAGAGAAACCAGAGACACCCGACAAGCCAGAGAAACCCGACAAGCCAGAGAAACCAGACAAACCAGACAAACCTGACAAGCCAGAGAAACCAGAGAAACCTGACAAGCCAGAGAAACCAGAGAAACCAGACAAACCTGACAAGCCAGAGAAACCAGAGAAACCAGACAAGCCAGAGAAACCTGACAAGCCAGAGAAACCAGAGAAACCTGACAAGCCAGAGAAACCCGACAAACCTGACAAGCCAGAGAAACCAGACAAACCTGACAAGCCAGAGAAACCAGACAAACCTGACAAGCCAGAGAAACCAGACAAACCTGACAAGCCAGAGAAACCAGAGAAACCTGACAAGCCAGAGAAACCTGACAAGCCAGAGACACCCGACCAACCTGACAAGCCGGAGAAACCAGACAAACCTGACAAACCAGACAAGCCAGAGAAACCTGACAAACCAGAGAAACCCGAGAAACCTGACAAGCCAGACAAACCTGACAAGCCAGAGAAACCAGACAAACCTGACAAGCCAGAGAAACCAGACAAACCTGACAAGCCAGAGCAACCAGAGAAACCTGACAAGCCAGACAAACCTGACAAGCCAGACAAACCCGACCAACCTGACAAGCCAGATAAACCTGACAAGCCGGAGAAACCAGACAAACCTGACAAACCAGATAAACCTGAAAAGCCAGACAAACCTGACAAGCCAGAGAAACCAGACAAACCTGACAAACCTGACAAGCCAGATAAACCAGACAAACCTGACAAGCCAGAGAAACCAGAGACACCCGACAAGCCAGAGAAACCCGACAAGCCAGAGAAACCAGAGAAACCAGAGAAACCTGACAAGCCAGAGAAACCAGAGAAACCTGACAAGCCAGAGAAACCAGAGAAACCAGACAAACCTGACAAGCCGGAGAAACCAGACACACCTGACAAACCAGAGAAACCTGACAAGCCAGAGAAACCAGAGAAACCTGACAAGCCAGAGAAACCCGACAAACCTGACAAGCCAGATAAACCTGAAAAGCCAGACAAACCTGACAAGCCAGAGAAACCAGACAAACCTGACAAGCCAGATAAACCAGACAAACCTGACAAGCCAGAGAAACCCGACCAACCTGACAAGCCAGATAAACCTGACAAGCCGGAGAAACCAGACAAACCTGACAAACCAGACAAGCCAGAGAAACCAGAGAAACCTGACAAGCCAGAGAAACCCGACAAACCTGACAAGCCAGACAAACCTGACAAGCCAGACAAACCTGACAAGCCAGAGAAACCAGACAAACCTGACAAGCCGGAGAAACCAGACAAACCTGACAAACCAGACAAGCCAGAGAAACCTGACAAGCCAGAGAAACCAGACAAACCTGACAAGCCAGAGAAACCCGACAAACCTGACAAGCCAGACGAACCTGACAAGCCAGAGAAACCTGACAAGCCAGAGAAACCTGACAAACCTGACAAGCCAGATAAACCTGACAAGCCGGAGAAACCAGACAAACCTGACAAGCCAGAGAAACCAGACAAACCTGACAAGCCAGATAAACCAGACAAACCTGACAAGCCAGAGAAACCAGAGACACCCGACAAGCCAGAGAAACCAGAGAAACCAGACAAACCTGACAAGCCAGAGAAACCAGACAAACCTGACAAGCCAGATAAACCAGACAAACCTGACAAGCCAGAGAAACCAGAGACACCCGACAAGCCAGAGAAACCCGACAAGCCAGAGAAACCAGAGAAACCAGACAAACCTGACAAGCCAGAGAAACCAGAGAAACCTGACAAGCCCGAGAAACCAGAGAAACCAGACAAACCTGACAAGCCAGAGAAACCAGAGAAACCAGACAAGCCAGAGAAACCTGACAAGCCAGAGAAACCAGAGAAACCTGACAAGCCAGAGAAACCCGACAAACCTGACAAGCCAGAGAAACCAGACAAACCTGACAAGCCAGAGAAACCAGAGAAACCTGACAAGCCAGAGAAACCCGGCAAACCTGACAAGCCAGACAAACCTGACAAGCCAGAGAAACCAGACAAACCTGACAAGCCAGAGAAACCAGACAAACCTGACAAGCCAGAGCAACCAGAGAAACCTGACAAGCCAGAGAAACCTGACAAGCCAGACAAACCTGACAAGCCAGACAAACCCGACCAACCTGACAAGCCAGATAAACCTGACAAGCCGGAGAAACCAGACAACCCTGACAAACCAGACCAGCCAGAGAAACCTGACAAGCCAGAGAAACCAGAGAAACCTGACAAGCCAGAGAAACCTGACAAACCAGACAAGCCAGAGAAACCTGACAAGCCAGAGAAACCAGAGAAACCTGACAAGCCAGAGAAACCCGACAAACCTGACAAGCCAGACAAACCAGACAACCCTGACAAGCCAGAGAAACCAGACAAACCTGACAAGCCAGAGAAACCAGAGAAACCTGACAAGCCAGAGAAACCTGACAAGCCGGAGAAACCAGAGAAACCTGACAAGCCGGAGAAACCAGACAAACCTGACAAGCCAGAGAAACCCGACAAACCTGACAAGCCAGAGAAACCCGACAAACCTGACAAGCCAGAGAAACCAGAGAAACCTGAGATGCCAGATAAACCAGAGAATCCAGACAAACCTGACAAGCCGGACAAACCAGACAAGCCAGAGAAACCTGACAAGCCAGAGAAACCCGACAAACCTGAGAAACCCGACAAGCCAGAGAAACCAGAGAAACCTGACGAGCCAGAGAAACCAGACAAACCTGACAAGCCAGAGAAACCTGAAAAGCCAGAGAAACCAGAGAAACCTGACAAGCCAGAGAAACCCGACAAGCCAGAGAAACCAGACAAACCTGACAAGCCAGAGAAACCTGAAAAGCCAGAGAAACCAGATAAACCTGAAAAGCCAGACAAACCTGAAAAGCCAGAGAAACCTGACAAGCCAGAGAAACCAGAGAAACCTGACGAGCCAGAGAAACCAGAGAAACCTGAAAAGCCAGAGAAACCAGATAAACCTGAAAAGCCAGACAAACCTGAAAAGCCAGAGAAACCTGACAAGCCAGAGAAACCAGAGAAACCTGACGAGCCAGAGAAACCAGAGAAACCTGACAAGCCAGAGAAACCCGACAAGCCAGAGAAACCAGACAAACCTGACAAGCCAGAGAAACCTGAAAAGCCAGAGAAACCAGATAAACCTGAAAAGCCAGACAAACCTGAAAAGCCAGAGAAACCTGACAAGCCAGAGAAACCAGAGAAACCTGACGAGCCAGAGAAACCAAAGAAACCTGAAAAGCCAGAGAAACCAGATAAACCTGAAAAGCCAGAGAAACCTGAAAAGCCAGAGAAACCTGACAAGCCAGAGAAACCAGAGAAACCTGACGAGCCAGAGAAACCAGAGAAACCTGACAAGCCAGAGAAACCCGACAAGCCAGAGAAACCAGACAAACCTGACAAGCCAGAGAAACCTGAAAAGCCAGAGAAACCAGATAAACCTGAAAAGCCAGACAAACCTGAAAAGCCAGAGAAACCTGACAAGCCAGAGAAACCAGAGAAACCTGACGAGCCAGAGAAACCAGACAAACCTGACAAGCCAGACAAACCTGACAAGCCAGAGAAACCAAACAAACCTGACAAGCCAGAGAAACCTGACAAGCCGGAGAAACCAGAGAAACCTGACAAGCCAGAGAAACCTGACAAGCCGGAGAAACCAGACAAACCTGACAAACCAGACAAGCCAGAGAAACCCGACAAACCTGACAAGCCAGAGAAACCCGACAAACCTGACAAGCCAGAGAAACCAGAGAAACCTGAGAAGCCAGATAAACCAGAGAATCCAGACAAACCTGACAAGCCAGAGAAACCTGACAAGCCGGACAAACCAGACAAACCCGACAAGCCAGAGAAACCAGAGAAACCTGACAAGCCAGAGAAACCCGACAAGCCAGAGAAACCAGAGAAACCCGACAAGCCAGAGAAACCAGAGAAACCTGACAAGCCAGAGAAACCGGACAAGCCAGAGAAACCAGACAAACCAGAGAAACCCGACAAGCCAGATAAACCAGAGAAACCTGACGAGCCAGAGAAACCAGACAAACCTGACAAGCCAGAGAAACCCGACAAGCCAGAGAAACCAGAGAAACCCGACAAGCCAGAGAAACCAGAGAAACCTGACAAGCCAGAGAAACCCGACAAGCCAGAGAAACCAGACAAACCAGAGAAACCAGATAAACCTGAAAAGCCAGAGAAACCTGAAAAGCCAGACAAACCTGACAAGCCAGAGAAACCAGAGAAACCTGACGAGCCAGAGAAACCAGACAAACCTGACAAGCCAGAGAAACCAGAGAAACCTGACAAGCCAGAGAAACCCGACAAGCCAGAGAAACCAGACAAACCTGACAAGCCAGAGAAACCTGACAAGCCAGAGAAACCCGACAAACCTGAGAAACCCGACAAGCCAGAGAAACCAGAGAGACCTGACGAGCCAGAGAAACCAGACAAACCTGACAAGCCAGAGAAACCAGAGAAACCTGACAAGCCAGAGAAACCCGACAAGCCAGAGAAACCAGACAAACCTGACAAGCCAGAGAAACCTGAAAAGCCAGAGAAACCAGAGAAACCTGAAAAGCCAGAGAAACCAGATAAACCTGAAAAGCCAGACAAACCTGAAAAGCCAGAGAAACCTGACAAGCCAGAGAAACCAGAGAAACCTGACGAGCCAGAGAAACCAGACAAACCTGACAAGCCAGACAAACCTGACAAGCCAGAGAAACCAGACAAACCTGACAAGCCAGAGAAACCTGACAAGCCGGAGAAACCAGAGAAACCTGACAAGCCAGAGAAACCCGACAAACCTGACAAGCCAGAGAAACCCGACAAACCTGACAAGCCAGAGAAACCAGAGAAACCTGAGAAGCCAGATAAACCAGAGAATCCAGACAAACCTGACAAGCCAGAGAAACCTGACAAGCCGGACAAACCAGACAAACCCGACAAGCCAGAGAAACCAGAGAAACCTGACAAGCCAGAGAAACCCGACAAGCCAGAGAAACCAGAGAAACCCGACAAGCCAGAGAAACCAGAGAAACCTGACAAGCCAGAGAAACCGGACAAGCCAGAGAAACCAGACAAACCAGAGAAACCCGACAAGCCAGATAAACCAGAGAAACCTGACGAGCCAGAGAAACCAGACAAACCTGACAAGCCAGAGAAACCCGACAAGCCAGAGAAACCAGAGAAACCCGACAAGCCAGAGAAACCAGAGAAACCTGACAAGCCAGAGAAACCCGACAAGCCAGAGAAACCAGACAAACCAGAGAAACCAGATAAACCTGAAAAGCCAGACAAACCTGAAAAGCCAGACAAACCTGACAAGCCAGAGAAACCAGAGAAACCTGACGAGCCAGAGAAACCAGACAAACCTGACAAGCCAGAGAAACCTGAAAAGCCAGAGAAACCAGAGAAACCTGACAAGCCAGAGAAACCCGACAAGCCAGAGAAACCAGACAAACCTGACAAGCCAGAGAAACCTGAAAAGCCAGAGAAACCAGATAAACCTGAGAAGCCAGATAAACCAGAGAATCCAGACAAACCTGACAAGCCAGAGAAACCTGACAAGCCGGACAAACCAGACAAACCCGACAAGCCAGAGAAACCAGAGAAACCTGACAAGCCAGAGAAACCCGACAAGCCAGAGAAACCAGAGAAACCCGACAAGCCAGAGAAACCAGAGAAACCTGACAAGCCAGAGAAACCGGACAAGCCAGAGAAACCAGACAAACCAGAGAAACCCGACAAGCCAGATAAACCAGAGAAACCTGACGAGCCAGAGAAACCAGACAAACCTGACAAGCCAGAGAAACCCGACAAGCCAGAGAAACCAGAGAAACCTGACAAGCCAGAGAAACCCGACAAGCCAGAGAAACCAGACAAACCAGAGAAACCAGATAAACCTGAAAAGCCAGACAAACCTGAAAAGCCAGACAAACCTGACAAGCCAGAGAAACCAGAGAAACCTGACGAGCCAGAGAAACCAGACAAACCTGACAAGCCAGAGAAACCTGAAAAGCCAGAGAAACCAGAGAAACCTGACAAGCCAGAGAAACCCGACAAGCCAGAGAAACCAGACAAACCTGACAAGCCAGAGAAACCTGAAAAGCCAGAGAAACCAGATAAACCTGAGAAGCCAGATAAACCAGAGAATCCAGACAAACCTGACAAGCCAGAGAAACCTGACAAGCCGGACAAACCAGACAAACCCGACAAGCCAGAGAAACCAGAGAAACCTGACAAGCCAGAGAAACCCGACAAGCCAGAGAAACCAGAGAAACCCGACAAGCCAGAGAAACCAGAGAAACCTGACAAGCCAGAGAAACCCGACAAGCCAGAGAAACCAGAGAAACCAGAGAAACCTGACGAGCCAGAGAAACCAGACAAACCTGACAAGCCAGAGAAACCCGACAAGCCAGAGAAACCAGAGAAACCCGACAAGCCAGAGAAACCAGAGAAACCTGACAAGCCAGAGAAACCCGACAAGCCAGAGAAACCAGACAAACCAGAGAAACCAGATAAACCTGAAAAGCCAGACAAACCTGAAAAGCCAGACAAACCTGACAATCCAGAGAAACCAGAGAAACCTGACGAGCCAGAGAAACCAGACAAACCTGACAAGCCAGAGAAACCTGAAAAGCCAGAGAAACCAGAGAAACCTGACAAGCCAGAGAAACCCGACAAGCCAGAGAAACCAGACAAACCTGACAAGCCAGAGAAACCTGAAAAGCCAGAGAAACCAGATAAACCTGAAAAGCCAGACAAACCTGAAAAGCCAGAGAAACCTGACAAGCCAGAGAAACCAGAGAAACCTGACAAGCCTGAGAAACCAGAGAAACCTGACAAGCCAGAGAAACCTGACAAACCTGACAAGCCAGAGAAACCAGAGAAACCTGACAAGCCTGAGAAACCAGATAAACCTGGCAAACCAGATAAACCTGAGGAGCCAGAAGAACCAAAAGAACCAGAGGAGCCAGAAGTACCAGAGCATCCTCAGGAGCCAGAAGAACAAGAGGAGCCAGAAGAACCGAAAAAACCAGAGAATCCTGAGGAGCCTGAACAACCGAAAGAACCAGAGAATCCTGAGGAGCCAAAAGAACCAGAGGATCCCGAAGAACCAGAGAATCCTGAGGAACCAAAAGAACCAGAGCAGCCAGAAGAACCAGAGAATCCTGAGGTTCCAGAAGAACCAAAAGAACCAGAGAATCCTGAGGAACCAAAAGAACCAGAGCAGCCAGAAGAACCAGAGAATCCTGAGGTTCCAGAAGAACCAAAAGAACCAGAGAATCCTGAGGAGCCAAAAGATCCAGAGAATCCTGAGGAGCCTGAAGAACCGAAAGAACCAGAGAATCCTGAGGAGCCAAAAGAACCAGAGGTTCCAGAAGAACCAGAGAATCCAGAAGAACCAGAGAATCCAGAGGAGCCAGAAGAACCAAAAGAACCAGAGAATCCTGAGGAGCCAAAAGATCCAGAGAATCCTGAGGAGCCTGAAGAACCGAAAGAACCAGAGAATCCTGAGGAGCCAAAAGAACCAGAGGTTCCAGAAGAACCAGAGAATCCTGAGGAGCCAAAAGATCCAGAGAATCCTGAGGAGCCTGAAGAACCGAAAGAACCAGAGAATCCTGAGGAGCCAAAAGAACCAGAGGATCCAGAACAACCAGAGAATCCTGAGGAGCCAAAAGAACCAGAGGATCCAGAAGAACCAGAGAATCCTGAGGAGCCAAAAGAACCAGAGGATCCAGAAGAACCAGAGAATCCTGAGGTTCCAGAAGAACCAGAGAATCCTGAAGAACCAGAGAATCCTGAGGAGCCAGAGAAACCTGACAAGCCAGAGAAACCTGAAAAGCCAGAGAAACCAGAGAAACCTGACAAGCCAGAGAAGCCAGAGAAACCTGACAAGCCAGACAAACCAGACAAGCCAGAGAAACCTGAGAAGCCAGACAAACCAGACAAGCCAGACAAGCCAGAGAAACCTGACAAACCTGACAAACCTGACAAGCCAGAAAAACCTAAGAAGCCAGAGAAACCCGAAAAATGCAAACACAAGGGTGGCAGACCAGAATGCAAGGGATATGGTTGCACTCAAAAACCAGAATGTTGGACAGAATGGTTTGACAGTGATGACCCAACTGGAACAGGAGATTTCGAGTTACTTGACAGTCTCTACAAAGAAAACATTGGAAAGATCTGCAATAGTCCACTTGATATTGAGGTCCAAACTACATCCGGACTAAGTGTAGCTGAAACAGGGGATGTCATTAGTGTGTAAGTGTTTTTGTTGTTGTTATTTTACATCATTTTTGATTGGGTCATCTTATTAGTTTGATACCTATTTTATACACTAAATTATATTGCATAATGTTTTCTTGTAGTGTTAATATATTAGTGGATTGTGCAGACTTAACCCTATTTGTTTCCCTTCACAGTTCTGAACCAACTGTCGGATTCATCTGTAAAAACTCTGACCAGAAGGACTGCGATTGTCATGATTATCGTGTTCGTTTCTTGTGTCCCGCTGACTTCTGTAGCCAAAAAGGTAGTTAGTGAGCCATTCCAACATTTTCCAATATTGTCATTCTTGAAAATTGCTTTTACTTTCCAAAAATCTGATCCATCCTCAGCCATTCAATTTCTCTCTCACTGTGTTTTATCCAGTGTGCTGGACCAAATGGTATAACGGAGATAGTCCCAATGGAATTGGGGACTGGGAGCTCCTGTGTAACCTGAGGAAGGCGAATCCAGGAGAAATCTGTAAAAGCCCTCTCTACATAGATGTTGTTACCAGTGACACGAAAACTCCAGCCACCTCCACTGGACAGACAGCCCTTATGTAAGTTAATTTAAATAATTATATAATTACAAAATGTGTTCATGATAAAGATATATAGTTTGTACTTAGACGCTGGCTACTTAATGCTCAGGGTTTCCCGCAGGTGGTACACTAAGAAGTGTAATGCTGCCCTCTCACAGGCTGTACACTGAGAGGTCTAATAGCAACAACATTAGTGGGGCTTTGATGAGTCACTGTGCCATGCACGTAATGCTGAGTCAGTTGAAGGCCAAGATGCTGGTTAGAACTGCATTAGTACTTATAATAATACTTCTTGAAAGAAAACTTAAAACAAGATATTTGAGAACATCTCAAGGTTTGGGAAATAACATTTTTCAACATTTTATGGACCAAATTACAAAATACCAATATACAAAACTAAAATTAGATTAAAGGGTGCAAATTAATTATTTCTTACTATTATTAACCCTAATCAACCGAGTTACTAATGTTTATAACGGGGGAAAAAGACCCTTATTGCAAAGTTTTAAAAATACCAATTTTTATTTTTATTACAGTAAATTAAACCAGTTTTCATTATTTTGTTAGTTGTCATGCAACAACCTTGTATGACACTGCCATACTTTATGTGTGAATTTATTATTAATTTGATAGATATAATATATATTCAGAGTGGAAAATGCTGCTAGTAGAATGGTGACTGGTGGGTAAAAGAGACCATCAGATCTGAGGCTTTGCAGTACAGATGTTTAAAATTATGGAGATAAAAACCCCATGGTTTTTAAACTGTAGTATGTGCACCACCAGTGGTACAAAGCTTCCTCTGGTGGTACTTGGAGGAAAATCAAAAACACTTTTCCCAATTTTGACTGGCATGCGTAGAGAATGAAATAAATAACAATAAATTAAATAATAATAATTACAGTCACCTTATCTCTCGCTCCACCTTAATCTAACTTCCCTATACCAGTGTGTGAAGAATGTGTGAGGGGGAGGAAGAGGATGATGTGAGAGCAAATTATCTTAGTGGAAATAAATCTACCTCCTGTGAAAAGTCTGAAGCTGACTTTGCTCGACCTATTTACACCACTGTTTTCTAACACTGGTGATAATGGTGTTACTTTCTCAGGTGGTACTTGGTATAAAAAGTTTGTGGACCACAGGTTCACAGAATCACGCCTGGATCACTAATTGTTGTTGTTTTCTTTTTTCAGCTTCAGCCCAACTACAGGGTTCGTCTGTCGCAACAGGGACCAGAAGGGTGCCAGGTGCCGTGACTATGAAGTACGCTTCGGGTGCGCATGCTAGTCTGACAACCGACTCCGTAAACACTGAAAAGGAAACATTTTTAATTAACTTATTTTCTTCTTGCACTTTTTAAATGTATTTATGAACTTCTGCTAAATTATATTTAAAACGAAATTGTATTTCAATTATCAGGGTGTTTTGCATTGTTTGCACAGGTGCACTAAAATTTTTCAATGCACCGCCGACTGTCAGTCACCCTATGCGCCACACTCTAAAGCCTGAGTATATGCATATTGAAGATATTTAACGTGTGTGTGTGTGTGTGTGTGTGTGTATGTATGTATGGCACTAAATTGTTTCAGTCTGAACCAAAGTGGTGAACTGATTAAGATCATCTTTTTAGCTCTAAACCGAGAATTTCAGGTTGGGAAACACTTCATTTAAAGAAGATAACTCTATCATGTTTTTAAATCCAAATATGCTTTGCTTTCCTGTTTGTGTATATGTCACTTTGATCATGTTCACACTATAGACAGGTATTCTGCTCTTATCACTATTATGCATTATAAAAATAAAAAAAAAATTTATATAAAAAAAAAAGATTCAGTCTCTTTATTAACAAATGTACCTACATTTACCTTGTGAAGATACTGGGTTTTATTCTAAACTTTAAAGATTTAAAGATCTCAAGGGTCTGGGCACAGGACAGGGCATTCCAGAGACGATGAGCTGCCACTGCAAATACTTGGTGTATGTGTATGGGATTTTAATGATTCAAAAACAAACAGGATTTTAAAATCAACTCTAAAAACGTACTGGTAGCCAGTGGAGCAGTCAGAAGACGCGCTGCAGCATTCTGTTCAGGCTGAATAAAAACAACCGGTCGATGCCAAAATACAAGGAGTTGCAGTAATCCAGCTGTGAAGTTAGAAAAACATGGACTAACCTCTCCAGGTCTTTTGGGGGGAGGTAGTCTTTGACCACTCTCTCAAAGTCTAAGTTGCTAAAAAAAAAAAACTGTCCTTTATCACACAATTATTATCATTTAGTTTCAGCAAGTTCCTGTTCATCCAGGAGCCTGAACAGAATCATCCCAGTAGATCTGTACATCGTCAGCACAGAGTGAGTCACCAAAGCCCATACAGAAAATCTGTAAAGTTTAAATCACTGCACACAGAAGTTGAATCACTGTTTCCACCAGTAAACTCAAATGTGTTGTTTGAAATCCTTCATTTGAATTTATCCGTGACACAATCATTCACAAATGAGGCAGCAGTACAACAGCAAACTCCAGCATGCTGAGTGGAACAAACCGTGCTTTCAGATGCTTTTAAAACCCTATAACCCCTATTATGTCATTATTTGTGATACAGCTAAATGAGGACTGGTGTCCTTCTGTTGGTTCTGTTGTAATATAACAAAGTACAAAATTCACGTATCTGTACTTTACTTTGTTATTTATATTTCTAGCAACCTTAGCTTTTACTTCACTACATTTCCTAAATACATTTCCTTCAACTGTCTATGTTTCTCGTTACAACCAAATAAATCAGAAAATTACTTTTGATACTTGAGTACAGTAAATGTCATATACTTTAAGACTTTTACTTAAGTAATATTATAAAAAAGTGACTTCCACTTCTACCAAATTCATTTTCTGGTAAAGATACTTGTACTTACTTACTCAAGTATCCCTAGTACTTTATACAAGACTGCCTCTAGGTGGCAGCATAGGCTAGGCTAAACACAGGTAAACGGCGCCACTCTGTCCACTCCTTTAAGCACAAATATTTAAACAACGCGCTGTCTGACATGGAAACACTTTGTTCACAACTAGGTATGTGTCAATTAACTGTCAACTCACTGGGATGGGTTCTTAATCATCACAACATAGTAGTAGTTTAACTTAATGATGCTGTGTCATTTTTTAAATGTAGTATTTTATGTTTTGCTTTTTGCTTAGCTGTAGTGGGATGGTGGAGTAAAAATGTACAAACACTAGCTAAGGAATGAATTAATCACTACCTTCCTCACTGAAGTGGATCTAGCAACAGAAATAGAATATAACATGAATAATCATGTTTTCATTTGGGTATATAATCACCTGGAACTAAGGATCCTTACCTCAGAACGAATGAGTCCTCATCCATGGTCTTCCCGTGGGTCCTCCTCTCTAGAGTCCACCATGAGACGTCCGACACAAGAATCAAGCCGAGCAATGCCGAAATGTAGATCAATTAAAAAGACTTAACAATTCTAAAAACGTGGGTTAATCTCCAACAATTACCAGGGAAATGTCTAAAATCTCAATATTTAACAGAGGAGTCTGGGGTATTGTGCCATGTTGCACCACCAACATGTTTCTACAGTAGCCCAGGATGGTCAAACCAAACACCACACCTCCTGAGAGGGACTTTTAATTATTTTTTTATTTTTTTTTTATTTTTTACACTACTTTGAAGACCACTGTACTGTTTCTAAAACAGTGTTGGCTCTTTGTAAATGGCACATTTTACAAACAATAACTTTTCAAATAAAAAGCATGCAGCAACCAACGTTTAGAGTTATTCATTTTTATTGTTAAACAATAAATGTTTAGCTTTCAATTTAAAATATTGTTGGAAACGTTAAAAATAATACAGGGCATCATTTTTACAAGGTGGCACAAAAATGTTAACATGTTGATTTTTGTTTTGTTTTTTGTTATTTGAATATGGACTAATTATTTGAATAAATAGCATTTACAGCAGTTAAAACCGTGACATAAATAACTAGGATTGAGATATTAAGAGTGAAGCATAAAAATATTTACTACCACAATTGCAGCAAGTCTATTCCACAAATTAAGTAAATATATTAAGCAAAATTAATCGACAAGCTTTATATTACAGTTTTTCTTTCTGAAGTCGCTGGACTGATATGGAACTGAAGTAAGGAGTCGGCTCTTTCTTGTCGAACACGGCAGAAATAAACGGTGACACCAGCTCACCTACGAGCTCCGTACTGACCCTGAGGATGAAAAGTGTATAAATGGTGAGGGTTTTTTTTTATCATAACACTGATAAATGAATGCGACTGTGCAACATAAATGTGTTGTAATGTTCTGTAATAACCGAGGCGTCGGCTGTGGAACGTCTAATGTTTGTATATATGTACTTTGTTCCGTTGCGTTAGCTTCATGTTTCAGACGTCCTCGGCATGATTTAGCACTGCTGTGTCCATACGGACCTGTAGTAGTGAGACACCTCATGATCAGCAGAATCATACATAATCGATTAATCTGTCGATTATTTTATGGATTAATCGACTACTTGTTAGGTCCATAAAAAGTCAGAAAATGTTAAAATAGGGTTAGGTTAAGCATTAACTGGTTATGGTAAAAGTTAGGGATAGGGCTCTGGTCAGGGTGTCCAAACGAATGGAAGGGTAACAGGTACAGGGTCCTAAATCTGTGTGTCTGTCTAAAGTCCTGAATTACCACATAATGTTTTAATTGTTGGTTAAAAAAATAAAAACAATCAAACCAATATATTAATAAAAACACAGAATTTGAAGCTTTTATACGTTCTTTAAATAGTCACACTTCCCTTTTGCATAGTACTGTTTCATAATTCCCCAATATTAAATTTTGACTGACTCATTAAATGATGTATTGAGTGTATTGTTTCTGCTCTGCCTATTTCATTTTTCAGATGCTCGCCATCATTGTTAGAAGAAACACCTCTGCAGCTCAAAAGGTACAGGACTATTTCTGATATCCAAGATTTTTAATAATCATTTTGAAAACGAACTTCAACTTATGTTTCGGGGGGTTTTTCTTCTCAGTTTTTGCCCTGGTTGGGTCCTGCGCACAGATGCTGGACTTCAGGCCTGACCGGAGCTTCTTACCATGGCTCTCTGCAGACCTGCCGGGCCTCATCTGCAGAAAAGGACATCGGACTTGCAGCGTGTTCTCCTGTCCATGGTTTCATCAAGTCCAGGCCCTTTCTCCTGACTCAATCCTATGTGTCTCCATTTCTTGTGAGAAATCAAAATTTCCACTCTTCTGCTGTGAGGCAGAAGAAGCGACAGCAGCCTGAGCCCCCACCAAGGGAGCTGGATCTACTTCGCTATGACATGAAGGACTTGTGGAAAGGTCCCAAACCTGCCATATACCTGGGCTTTGCTGGGCTTGTCCCATTTGTGGTCCCTCCTTTGCTCATGTCTGTGACTGGAAGCTACCTGCCAGACCTGGCCTATGCACAGTTAGCTTATGGTGCCTCCATTACTTCTTTCTTAGGTGGAGCTCGCTGGGGATTTGCGCTTCCTGAAACAAGCCCAGCCAAACCTGATTGGATAAACCTTGCAAACAGTGTGATTCCCTCCCTATTTGCCTGGGCGGCCATGTTGCTGAGTGAGAGCATCATTCCTGCCGCCACCACAATTATTATGGGACTAGGAATCTCGTTGCATTATGACCTGTCTCTGTTGCCCACTTACCCCAGCTGGTTCAAAGCTCTGCGCTCCATCTTCACCGCAGTGGCATTTCTTTCTCTAGTCAGTACACTCATCATAAATAACATGTACCCATAAAAGAGACTTTTCTCAGACTTAATTGCACAAGAATATTTAAAGTGAGACATTTCTTTTTATGTTGGTGATCCAACTTAAATGATTTAATTGTCCTGTCATGTTCTATGCCAGAAGTCTCAAATCTTTAATGTATATAGTCAGGTTTGCTTCATAAATATGTTTTAAATGTGAACTACATATTAAAACAAACACATTTATTTTGAAATTCAGTGAAAATCGTCATGAATGTTGGTATTGTGGTATCACAATGTGGTTTTGAGTTATATCGCTCCACCCCTACTGTTTTTCCCCCAAAAATTTTTTTCTCTACTGGAATTTTTCTCACTTGACTGGCCCCGTCCTGACCAGACTAGATGACTGGATGATCTGCATAATCTGGCCTGAAGGTTTTTTCGTTCACCCCTATATCTAAAAATACCAATTGGAAGACTCCATCTGCCCGTAATTGTCTGTCAGCTGCATAATTCAGAAAGTAAACAATTGATTGAAGTAAACAAAAAAACAAATGTTAAAGTGAACCAAAACTGCTCTCTGCAAACTATTGGGTAAACTACTTTGAGTTATGAGAAACATAGGACCACAAATAATCTGTACGAGCAGACGCCTGGTTACAAAGTACTGAGTCCCTTTACATTCAGGGTCAGGCAGCTTCTGTCACGAGTATTGACATCACTGGGGAAAAGAGTATTACATAAGATCTGAGCTGATCTCTACTTAAAACCCTCGAGGATCGTCTGCAAACCATGGCATGGCTCTGGTGAGAGATGGTGCTCAGTTTAAAAAAAGAGAGGGTTTTTCATACAACATATTCATTCAATTTAAAACACGATTGAGCACGCCGTCTCCTGTTTGTATTCAAATATGTTTTTATTACTGAAAACACCGTCATCTAATTCACCAAATTCTGGACAGAAAGGCAAGAACATTACACAGAAATCACATAAGGCACTGACTGTTTACTAATCTCCTTGAACATGTAAAAGCAACACTTGAGTGAAATCCACTGCCAAAAGGAATATCTGTGTCTCAAACATACCTGTGAAGGTCGAAGGTGAGATTACAGTGAGCCGTGTCAGAAATGAGCAGTGAGAGACTTTTGGTCGGACTAGTGTTAGACGAGGAGACAGTAAAAACACCTGTGTGGAAGCTATTATAGCGGCAAAAAGATAACTCCACATTCAAGTACTGTATATGTTTTGAATACGTCCTTGATTTAATGGTGAGGTGTCCGAATATATTTGTCCATATACTGTATGTCTGTTGAAGACTTAAAAGCAAATTAAAGTAAAAAATAAATCCTTGAAATAAAAAAAAAAAAAACAGTTATCTATGATTATCTACGTCTTTGGTTAATTAAGTGGAAGGTCAGTAAACTGGCCTGAGACTGACAGTGCACTTAAATATTTGAGGGCGTCACAAATGCAGCCTGAATTAACTCCACACAGGCAGAAACACCGTAGACGTCTATTCATTTTAAAACAGCCACAGTTCTGGAGTCGTTGTAAAACGTCTACAGTGCAAGAGTCTGAGTCCAGGTAAACGGGCAACAGGTAAACACGTTCTTATCACAGTTTCTCTGGATTTGTAAGGAGGGAAGTGCTTTGAAATACAAAACTGCCACTGTACGTTCTTTCGCTCTCTGGTCGTCACAGATGACTCCGCTTCCTACTTCTGAATCCCCAAGCCAGACCGCATGTACTCATAGACCACATAGCTGATGCTGACGGCCGGTATGACCTTCATGAAATTGGGCAAGATGCCACGGTAAAGTCCAAAGAAGCCTTCCTTTTCCACAATCTTCTTCACCATGAGGTTCATTGGCAGCTGCTCTGAGCCCACCACGGATGCTGAGAGAAGAGAGTTTGAATCAAATGTGTGTAAAAACATTTTTGTTAGCTCTTTTCTGGCATAAACACACAGAACTTCATTTCTGAGGAACTGGTTAAGGTTTAGGGTGATTTGAATTTTGGTTAACTGGTTATAGTTCAGGTTAGGGATAATGCACAGGTTAGGCTGTCCAAATGATTGCAAGTCAATGGGAGACCTTTAACCTTCTTATGACCATGATAATCAGGCTGCCTGGATTTATTTCTATTTTATGGCTGTGGAATTGTCAAACAATGACTGAGTGCTTCTGCCCCCTTTTCCAAGATAACTTTCACTTTCGATATCTGGCAGTTATTCAGCCATTTAGGAATGACCGAACTGAGAAGCTGATGTCATAAACGTGTGACTCGCTGGTGAATCTTGTCGTTGCGTGGAAGTCCTGAGGGCTACCACAAGGCACAAAGCTCTATTTCTCTGCATCCGTCTTCTACTGCTTTATCCTCCACATGAGGGTCTCTCTGGGTGCTGTGCCAATCTCAGCTGAGATAGGGCGAAAGGCGGGGTCACACCCTGGACAGATCGCCAGTCCATAGTTTTTGAATGTTCTCGATATCACAAACGGTCTAGGAGTTACGGTAGTGAGAAGTACACGTGCCAAATCTTGTTGGTGGTGTCAGGATTGGTAATAGAAGGGTTAAATGACAGCTGCACAAACCTGTGTGTGTGTGTGTGTTTTGTTGGGAATTTTACAAGAGTTGAGTAACAAAAGACATAAAATCCTCAATAAAACACACACGTCATGTGACTTTCACACTTCTTACTGTATATTTGGTTTAACTTACCTTGTGCCTGCATCCTGGTGCGGATCAGAGCCAGAGGGTAACTGGCTATCTGGCCACATGAGCTGGATATGGTACCACAGCCGAGCAGGACCAGAATACCTGGGTTGGCTGTGTCTTTGGCGTAGCGGGACAACCAGAGGTTCTTCAAGCTCTGAGGATAGGATGCATGTATGGTTTGTGTGTGTACCATTTGAAAAGCTGTGTTATCAAATAGCAGCTTTTTGAAAACAGATGTGTAGGAAAGATTACATACTGTACATCTTTACTTTCCACGTACCTCATATATAGCCAGATCTATACCAGCGTAGGGAATGATGCCCAGGATATTGGGAACGTAGCCCTTGTAAAATGCCTTCAATCCCTCATTTTTTACGATTTTCTTGGCACAGTCAAACATTCCTGAGTATTGTCCGGTCTTCCTCAGAGTCAGGCGGGTTTTCATCACCTGAATAGAGAGAAATCCTTACTATGCTTTACAAGGTAACATTTTCAGTTTGGTTACTCATGATGGTGCAGGCTACTGTACTAACCCTCTATGACCATCTCTAAAGCCTAAAAGTCAGTGATTGGGCTAAGCCCCCTAGAGTGTCCTGATGTAATGTAGGTGAGCCTTCTTTTTTAAATTTTCAGTTTTGCATCTCACAACTACATTATTATTGTATGCAAAGGCATGAATAAAAGTTATTTTGTGGTGGTTTATAAATTAAGGCCTTAAATTAATAGTCTGTGGCTGGAAATACTTGATCCTACATTGTGATGTTATGATTAGAGTTGTGGTAAAAAAGTTTTGTTGGGCTGGCCATGCTATACGTAGTAAGTATTACATGATTGAAAGCATATTTTCTATTCATATTTGTAATGTGTTGTACTCAAAATGTATTTTTACCTAGGAAAGCATCTGTATGCCTCTATTTTGCTTCACATAGGACATTTTATGTGAATTCACAATTCACAATGTGAATCAAATGATGTAAGGGAGAGAATGACACTTGAATGTACTCTTAACTCTGTTTGCCACATTCTGAAAGTCTGGCAAGTACAATAAACATCACTAAATACTCATTAAAACAATTTCTGGGATTATTTTATAATCTTTGGGTACACAGAAAGAAATGCCACACAAATACTGTCCATTCATACAATATAGCCACATACAACACAGGTCAGGTTAGGTCATGTGTGGCCTGGGTAAATAAAAGTGCCATATTAACACAGAAACAGTGCATGTTTCCCTGTTGTTAGCTCCATCTCTGCCTACCTCCATGGGGTAGATGGCAGTCTGTGCTGTGGCTCCAGCCAGTGACCCAGCGATGAACCTCTCATGGGTCCTGACCTTGCCTGGCTCACTGGACAGCATCTTCTTATACTGATGTAACACAGTGACACAGGAGTGAGGCATACTGGGAAAAACTCATTTAAACTCTTTGCTTCTGATAAAAAAAAAAATTTTATTTGTTGAAATTCTCTTTACATGCTGATAGCCGTAAATAAAGTTGTCTGTCTCTATAACCCTTGCAAAACTCTAATTATACATGAAAAACCATTTGCTGACGTACCCGCAGGTCCGGTCATTAAGATAATGTTTAGTTTTTTCTTACAGGTGATTCACAGGTGACACCTGATTTTCTTCTTTTCTTTCCCCAGACAACTTAAGATATGGATGTCTATCTCCATGTAAAGAGGATTTCAGTAATTACCATAAAACAAAAGTCCTCAGAAACAACAAAACTCAAGCTTTATTAAGTAATATCAGATGTAATTATCTCCAGCTCAAGAGACATCTGTGTGTGTGTACTTGTATTTATATCTTTGTGAGATCCAAAAAATGCAAAAAACTAAGTTGGTGAGGACATTTTGTCTTGGCCCCCTCAAATGTAAAGGGCTTTTTCAGGGTTAAGACCTGGTTTTAGGGTTAGAGTGAGGTAAGGAACGCATTATGTCAATGATGTGTCCTCACTAAGATACAAAAACATGTTTGAGTGTGTCCGGCTCGCTTTGCCACGGCAACAGTTATTGTCAATGTGATGTGTCACTGTGCCGTCTGTGCACACGACGCTGAGTCAGTTGATGCTCGTGCACTAGTTACTCATAACACACTATAATTAACTTGCATTTGGCTGTAAAATAGTGGAAGTGAAACATATTCACCTGCTCATACGCCATGAATTTAATGGCCGTTTCGGGGGCGATCTTCAGGACGTTGACGCCATTTCCTCTCCACAGCGAAGCCACGCCTCCTTCTTTTAACATTTGCTTGAAACCACCAACCAGACTGATTTTGTTACTCTTAGATGAATGCACCTGTGAATAATAAGAAAAGTGTCTATAAGCCTCTAATTTAATACAAGTACAAGTAAATAAGTGAGTAAACTTTATTCATGTAGCACTTTTCACAGATAAAAATCACAAAGTGCTGTGCACTCATAAATAAAATACTCAGCAAGGAAAATTAAGAGCACAAACTACGCACAGTTGTCAAACCCAAATTAAAATCAACCCTAAGTAAAAGCCTATCTAAAAAGACGCTAAAAATCTGCTTTGTAAAAAATCATATTGACACCAATAAACCGATTCTGAACAAACAGCGGATTAAAATACTAAACACACCTGCATGAAGACCTTCATTCTGTCCAGCGGGGCAGTTCCTGTACGGGACACAGCACCCGCCATGGCTCCTGCCGACAGCTGCTTCCACCACAAACCAGACATCTTCTCCTCTTCTGTGAACTCATCTGGGATGGCGAGGCTGTCCCCGATGTCCAGCACCTTCCCACAGGTAAAGGTAAAACAGTGACAGTCAAGGATATATTCATTCAATTCAGTTCAGCTTCACCTAGAACGTAAGAGCAGGAACACGTACACACACCATATCATTGTTTTCTTGCATAAGTGCATAAGTCCATGTCCATGATTATTTATATCATTGTATGGCATTGCAAAAAAAACATAAAATGTGGGCAGGACTAGGACTATTTTCAGGGATAGGACTGCACATAATGGCCAAAAAGGTAATCATATGAGTCATATTGATAATAATCATGATAAATGTCAGGCAACAAATACTGATTTTTGCTCCAGAAAAACCTAGTTAACGGAGGTAAAACATTCAAAGTCATTACAGTTTTGTGTTTTTGCATAGTGCATAGATCAGGGGTATCAAACTTGAAGTATCTTTTTACAAAACATATTTTGAACAATTGGAAATTTCTTGAGAAAGATAAGTGCAATTTTTGTTGAAATAAGTGCAATTTGAACAATATTATGGCTAAGTTTACAGTGGATCTACAGAGGCACAGGCAAAATATAAAAAAAATATAGTATTTAAAAATATAAAAAAATATAGTAAATTATTACACAATCCTGATAAGTCACCAGCAACAATTCAACTAAATAAACTAAACAAGGCCGAATCAAAACATGGGTGGAAAAAAATCGTCTTATCACCCTAGAGACATAGAAACATATCACCTTAGAGACAACATTGATGACTGAAATGCACCTAATTTTGTATTGAAGGTTCATGGTACACATTCATGATATTGATTTTATAACCAAGTGGCAAACTGGAGAGTTCAAAAACACCCAAACCTACCATGTCCAGCTCCATCTCATAGATCCCACCATGATCCTCAAAAGTGAGGAAAAACCAGTCTTTCTGATGCTGCTGCTGCTGCTGCATCATCAGAGCCATGACCATCTCAATCCCTTGTTCCAAGATTGTGCAGCCTCAGCTGAACTCAATCCTTTACACGATACTAACAACAAGTCCAGTCAGAACCTGAGGGTCTGCAGATCCAGTCTGGTTTGAGGTAAGAGGGTGTGCAGCTGAATACTGGTGGTGATGGGAAGCTCTCGCTGATATTACCGACCACTGACTGACTCTCACAGACGCCTCGTCTCACTCTCACTCCTGGCTTATCCTGTTCCAGAGTCACTTCCCTCGATTTCTTGACCTGATCCAATCCCACTGAAGAGCTAATCCCGCCACAGGTCACCAAATTAAATTAGCTCATCTCTGCCAAGTTTAGCAGCGACAGGTTCATTTAACCTTGCAGGTTGTACCAGTGACAGAAAATGTCAGAGATTAGGCATTGACTGGAGCTGGCATGCAATAATTGTCCCCGTCACAGTGTTACACATACATACGCACACAAAGAACATCCCCACAACCAGACACTGCTGCAGAAGTCATACAACATCCTCAAAGACTCGTTCCATCTTCCCCATCACCTTTTTGAACTGTTGCCCTCTGGAAATAGATCCATTAAACCACGCACCACAAGATTCCTGAACAGTTTTTACTCCAGAGCCATATATATGTCATGAATATAGTTATATAATTGGAAAATTTCAGTCTGAATTAATTAAGACCCGGTTCAGGCTGGCTGTGTTTCGGCACCTATGTTAACAATTAAAAGCAGGGACAATGGAAGTGGGGTGCTGAGGGTGCTGCAGCACCCCCTACTGACAAGTGGTGGAACTCTGTGTCTCTGTCTGTCTCTCTCTCTCTCTCTCTGTCTCTGTCTCTGTCTCTCTGTGTGTGTGTGTTCTCTCACAGACACACACACAGTATTTAGACATCTATGACTCACCGTGGAGTGCTTCCAGTAGCGGACGATCTCCTGCAGATTTGTGGCTGGGTTGAACAGAAAGTGCTCCCTCCATTCATTCCAGTCCAAACTCATGGTGCCATCCACGTCGATACTGCATGACAAAGAAAAACAGAAGAAACATTATTTAAAATGTCCAGGGTGACGACATGCAGAGATACTGACTCAGTAGTTTCGTAGTATTTCATTTGTTCCTCCAAATCTTAAGTGAGGGGCCAGGTTACACAACATAAAGATACACACAGCAGTATTTTCAACATATATATTTCGACACAATAATCTTCTTTTACAAGCTTCATATGCAAATGTATCTGCAACATTTTTATATTATTATAATTATTATATTAGAATGTAAAAGCAAAATATATCACACTCTGAATTACAGGGTGTGTACACATATTTATCAATAGTTTTCCTGACTTTTCAATGACTTTAAGGCAAATATTCATGATCACCACAGTAACAAAAAATTACCACACTATGTTTTTACAATAAAATAAACAAAAAGCTACACAGTTTGGTTAAATATAAACATTTATTATTTATTTATTATGTCCACACAGAAATCTTTCTGCATGGAGTTTGCATGTTCTCCCCATGTGTGCGTGGGTTTTGTCCGGGTTCTCCGGCTTCCTCCCACAGTCTATTAGGTAAATAGGACACCCTAAATTCAGCATAGGAGTGAGTGTGAGAGTGAATGGTTGTTTATCGCTATGTGTGTGTGGCCCTGCTATGGACTGGCGAACTGTCCAGGGTGTACCCCGCCTATCGCCCGATGTAGCTGAGATTGGCACAGCACCCGCGACCCTCTGGTGGAGGATAAAGCGGTAGATGATGACCGACTGACTTTAATTTATCTGGTCAAATTCAAGTTAAATCATTAAGCCATATGCCTCAGGAAACTGGACAAGGAATAATAGTTAATAGGCTGTTCCAAGTCCAAGTGTTATTTGCATAAAAATTTGATATTTATTCTATATAGAGATTTAATTGTTCTTCTCCCTGTGGCAGTTCTGCCCTGCCATAAATAATTATTTCCTGATGCAACCCTAAATTTTAATACCATTCCCTAATGTTTCACAATATTTGCAATATTCTTGGCTTTATTCACACCTGGGTGGTCGGCATGTACAGTGAGTGGTAAAGTGGTCTCCAGGGCCACTCCACTCCGTGTGTGTTTGTACTTGTATTTGTTGTCTCTTCATGACCTGCGTCTGTGAACGCTGCAGCCCGCTTCTTTTATCTGCTCAACCCTAAAACACAGCCTGTATGACTCACTCCTAAAGTAAACATTGTGTTTGATTTGAAATAATCAAATAAATCTAGAAATTAAGGGTCATTAAAGTAACTTTTTTGGCATTCATTTGATTCCCAATCAAGAAACACTGCTAAAAGTTTCTTTAAATTGTTAATATGGACTTGAAAACTGGTGAAAATTGTGATAAATATGTAATTAATCGTATCAATTAAATTTAAAAAAATGTATTGTTTGACAGGCCTATGCTATTTACACTACAGATCCAGTATAGGGGCATCCATCGTGCCAGCACTTTATCAGCTCACTCACCAGCCGAATGACACACACGAGTGGTTATCAGAACAGACCACACCGTTCCCCACCTTCAGCACGCTGCACCACATTAAAGCTGCTTAAGCTTTTGCTTAAAAATGCAATTTTTCGAAAACAAAAATAACCTTTTAAGGATCTTCTCTGCATTCTCCTGGCTGATGTCCACTCCCAGATCAGCAAGTGACTGCTTTATCTCCAGGAAGTCTATCCGACCTGTTGAAAATGAAAACACAATCGTCTGTTAGTGAGTGTGCTGTATATATATACATATATATATATATATATATATATATATATATATATATATATATATATATATATATATATGTACATAAAAAAAGGAATTTGTTGGATAAAAAAGGAAAATCAAACCGTCATTGTTTTTGTCCAAACTCTTGAAGGTCAGCTTTAATTTCTTCTCATGCTCCTTTAAGTATTTGGAAAACTCGGTGAAGTCGAGGCCGTCATCTTTGTCCGAGTCTCCAGAAGAAACTATTTTCTGAAGGGAAAAAAAAAAAGAATATTAATCTTAATCTATCAATCCAGTCTCGTCATGTCCTTCCTCCATGTGTCTGACCTCCTCACTGAGTGGAGGCAGAGGTTTTGGTTCTGCTCTGACATGAGGAACGTCTCCCATCTCCTCCTCAACCAACAGCTGCTCAGGTCTGCCAGACGGTGGCAGAATAGCACAGAGAAACGTTGCTCGTCTTAATCTCAACTCACTTCCTGTGTGAGCTCAGCGACTTGGCCTCATTATCTGCTGCTGTTTGACCCTGACATAGTTTGTGCTGCTTTAAATCTACTGTTTTGCTGTCACCAGTTCAACCTTTTTTCACTCTTCTGTAGAGTGAGAATAAACTCTGTCCTAGATCAGTAAGAGAATTTCCCTCTGTTACTTCTTACTGTGTTGTTGACACAAACTGTTGCATAGCAACGGCCTGATTCCGGATTTGTTGCCCAAACCTCAGTGTGACTAACAGTTTCACAAGTCAATACTTTAAAAGATTGTTTGCCCAAAATTGATTTAAGATTTTTTGAAGATGATAAATTATAGTTTGTGACCCAATTTGTGACATATAATATATATAATAAGTGACAACAGCAAATACTACTGCTACTGGTTTAAATAGATAAACCAGACTTTTTCTTATGATACTGTGTATATTTGACAAATTAATTACAACTTCATTTAACGCTTATGTTAATTGTCTTATGAGTACATACTTATTTATTGATCCAAAAGATATTTTCCCATAGACCATATCCTATTTATTTGGAACAAAATGGCTCATTTGCACTGTTCATTGTTGCTGATTTTGTATTTCTGGTTAGACATTAGATATAGATATTAAATGTATTCCTTCTTTGTACAGTTGTGGAGTTTCCCCTCACACTTGGCACGTTATTATAATATGTTTATGATATTTTATTGTAATTTGAATAGCCGTCCATGTTGTTTTCATTTTGACATTTTATTTCACTCACGGGTATACTTGTGCTTTCATCTCATATTTTTCTATTTTTATTATATTTAAGAGTCGTAAAGAGCCCGAAACCATGCCCTAATCTCAATAAATCTCCATAAAATCGCAATATAGCTTACTGCAATTATCAGATTTCATGATCACATGAAAATCCTGTATTTTAAAATTCAAAATGTATTATTTTTCACTACAAAATATGTATCCTATCTGCGACGTTTCTGACCAACGTTAACGTAGACCGAAGTTGACGCTTGTTTGAGTTCAAGGACCTAAAATAAAATTTTATTTCAGTCATTGCAATAATACCGTGAATTGTAATTATTAGTATTATTGTATTATTAGTATTATAAGGGTAAACATGCTCCATACGGCAGCAAGTACATTTGGAAAATAAAAGAATCCTCAATAACAAACATGACATAACATTCTTTGTTCATTTGAATGAACATTATCATGACTCCACTACAGTACTAGTCAAATGAGACTGTTTGAGAAGCAGCCGGTGCACACGTTTATGACTTCTTATCATATTATTATCCTGCACTTGCACGATTAGAGCTGGCTCGTGTTTTACAGCACATGGTCACACACAGCACCAACACTGTCCTCTACCTGACTCATACTTTTTATTAAGTTATCAGTCTCAACTGATGAGATGCAGAAATGCAGAGTTATGCGGTTACAAAGGGAGGGGCCTTTGTAAACTAATGAAACATCAGTTTGAACTTTGAGACACTTTAAAGGAATTCAGATGCAGCTTTTCCCCTTTTACAGTCTGCTCTGTACAGTCACTCACAAGTACCATCAGCCATTTTGTTGTTTGTGCTTTCAAACCTGTGCCATTGTTTATGTTGATTTTATACTGTTTTTAATAGTTTTGGGTTAAATAATAAGATATACAGTGCAACAAATGTATTACACCACCCAAATTAACAGCATTGGTAATTATCAAATTCATGTTTTTATGTTTCTGTAATGGTTAATATCTGATTATTTATTTCTCGTTTTTATGACAGGCGGTCTACATTACAGTGGTCAAAAAGGTCACCATAGGCCATCATTGGATTTGCTGTTTATGCATTGCTATAATGACTATTACAAAAAAGAATCTGAAAAAACTGCTTCTAAAGGTTGTCAACTAAGTATGTCCTAATATTTCATGTTGACAAATACCTGCTGTTAAAAAGGTCCTATTCGCCAAATTTATTCAACTCAATGCTTGAGCATTACGAACACGTTTTATGAGTTAAACTAATCGACAGTTTGCTGATATATAAAGCCAACTCTCAATGGCAATGATCTATAAAAACAACAAGATATACAGTCTCAGGGCACCGCCCTGAGACTGTCCCTAGGTGTGTGTGTGTGTGTGTGTGTGTGTGTGTGTGTGAGGGGAGTGTTTTTATTTGAAGCACTGTGTGTCTATGTGTCTTCACCATGCTGCTCTTAACAAATTACCCCACATGAGACAAATATAGTTGTTGGGAATAAATTGAAGTTGATTTGTTTCTGCTAAAAACTGTATTAGAAAAGGTTGAGGAAATGAAAGTAGGCATTTTGAAAATGGATTACTCAGTTCCAGTGTTTGTTATTCAATTTATCACAACAGATTTTCTGATTTTTCAACTTCTTAAATGTGAATATTTGCTGGTTTCTTTGCTCCATATAACAAAGAAATCATTAAAACATCATCGTTTGGAGGTTTGAGAAACACCAATCAACATTTTCTGACATTTTATGGACTAAAACGAATAACCAAGAAAATAATCACCAGATTAATCGATTATAAAAATAATTGTTAGTTGGGAGTCAAACTGGGTGTCTTCTTCTATGATGGTTTATTTAAAAAGCTGCTTACAGGAAACTAATCCCATTTAAAACCCTTCTTCATTCATGGATTTAACTGCTGAACAAGAGACTTATAATTAAGGGTTTAGGATAATTGTTGTTAACATAAAGTCTATAAAAATAACCTACGTCATGAACATATATACATACATAAAAGTAATACATTAAAAGGCATTTAAACATGTCTGATAAAATACAATGTCTAGAGTTAGGGTTAGGGTTAAGTCACGATTAGATATTACCACAATATTTAAGTCACGTAAGATATTATCACAATATTGCAAAACTTAGTATTTGCTAAATCATATATTGCAATATAGTAATCCAAAATATGTTTAATGTTTATTTGTAACATTAGTTAAAAGTTAATATACAAAAAGAAATTGATACTCTGTGTCTCAAAAGTGATATAACATCGCGATATTTCACTGTATCAATTTTCGGCATGGAGAATTTGACTTTTTTTTTAAATATTTAAGAGTCTTATGCCTTTAAGGTTATGTTTAAGTTTATGGTTCTCAAACTGTGGTACGTGTACCGCCAGTGGTACGCAAGCTTCCTGTGGTGGTACTTGGAGGAAAATCAGAAATACTGTTCTCCTGTATATACAAGGGTATGTGATCAGAAAGTCACCTTATCTCTCACTCCACCCAAATCTAATTTAACTATATCAGTGTGTGAAGCATGTGTGAGAAAGAGGATGATGATGAGAGAGTAAATTACCTTATTGGGAATAAATCTGCCTCCTGTGAAACGTCCATAGCCGACTTTGCCCGACCTATTTACACCACTGTATTTTAACGTTGGTGATAATGGTGTTACTCCAAGAGCTCAATACTTTCTCAGGTGGCACTTGGTATAAAAAGTTTGAGAACCACTATTTTAATTAATATCTCATTACTTTTTTTTTAAGTGGGGTGGAGTGGCTCAGTGGTTAAGACCGGTACCCCTGTGTGCAGAGACATCACGGTCATCAGTTCAACTCCACCCCTGGCAGGTTGTAACTCAATTCCCTTGTAAGTCGCTTTGGATAAAAGTGTCTGCTAAATGACATGTAATGTAAGTAACGTGCTGAGAAGACAGGAATGCTCACACACTGGCTTGACATGTTGCAGCAGTCTGAAGTATACTGCCTTGCTTGAGGGCATATGAGCATAAATCATGGAGTCAATTTTGTTTGAATGGAGGTCTACGGGAAGTTTTCCCTTCAACTCACTTGATTTTAGAACGTCAACATATAATGCTCGTTTTAGCCTCACTTAACTGGTTATTAGTGAATTTTAGAATACATTTTAAAATCTTGACCCTCACTTTTAGAGCCTTGCATGTTCAAGCTCCTCCTTACATATCTGACCTGCTACAGCTTCACACCTTGACCCACAGTCTGACGTCAGCAGGCCAGATGTTACTTGTGATCCCAAAAACCCTTCTTAAGACGCGAAGTGTTCACTCCTTTGAAGCACGAATTGTGTCATCAATGCACAAGTAGCCCAAATTTTGTAACCCGGCGCAAAGAGCATGTTGGGTGCGCATGGGTATAAGTGTGAGCCCTGCTCACCAAGCACGTCACCCAAGCCTCAATCCGGCTGACACCCCGACACCCCGACTCCCCTGCCTGACGGGGCTTTCAGCTGTGAGCCGCTTGAACCAGACGTGTCCGATGGAGCTGTAGCATTATTCTCTTCTTCTTTGGTAGGAATGTGTCCTATTCCCTGCGACCAGACGTGTACTGCCACCCAGTGCCCAGTGGTCAAGGGAGCTACTGCAGGACCCGGACGCACAAGTATACAAGGGTCCGCGATATGCAACATGGCATGTGTGCAGAAGTATTACCACGGGCTTTAGCCAGTGCCAATTTAGGGCATTAGTCACAAACTTTCAAGGTTTTCAAGGACCCGTGGGAAGCACGTTATTATAATTTTTTGGTAATTTGTTTAATTTTTTATGCACTCTGCTCAAATTCCACATATCCAGTATAAACAGTAGAACAGTATTTCTAAATGTTCCTCCAAGTACCACCAGAAACTGGAAACTGGCATACCACTGGTGGCACACATACCACAGTTTGAGAACCATGGCCCTAAGGGCACAATTGGGTACGCTTTATACAGTGAGTAAACAAAGTATCTCTAATAGTTAGGGAGGGTTAAAGCTGAGCTTGTTTGTTTCGTTCTGGAATGCAGTACTTCAATAAGTATTAGAGCCAACTTCTCTGTCCCTGTGTGAACTCTGTGTTTGTACTTTTTACCTGAGCTGCTCCTCTGCCGGTCTTGATGCCCATGGCAGCGAGCCCTGCCTTGAGCTCGGACACGTCCACTTTCCCATCCTTGTTCGCGTCCAGTTTGGCGAACAGCTCCTCATAAGTGTTGGACGCATCTCCTCCAGCACAGCGACAGTCCGTGAAAAACAGCTTCCTCGACGCTTCAAACATGGTCGCACCGCGAGTGGAATCCACCGAGGGCCGAAGAGAGAGGCACGAGAACACAAGAGTGCAATTAAACTGCAGTGGAAACACAAATGCGCGCGCACAGACGCACACGAGCGCGTTCACAAACCGATTCCTGTGGTTGGCACTTCTGGTTTCGAGCAGCTTACAGGGAGATTTCACAGAGATTTCCTCAGCGCGGAAGATTGTACAAGCGGTAGAAAAGTCGTCATAAGATCCGGTAAATAAACACGGAGAGAGATGTTTGCAGGAAGCGGCTGGTGGATGAGGTAGCAGGAGAAAACAGAAGTGGACCGAGTTGGTTCAGTTTGCCTGGGAAGACCTCCTCCTTTACTGCGCACACACACTGGAGGGACACACCCTTCAACTACAAAACACACACTGCTGCTACTCTGTGGCTCTTTTTTAATCCAAATTTAAACCAGAGCTTTCAAACTCGCGGCCCCCCCTATCAATTCAATGCGGCCCGTCACTTAAATGCAGTGTTGTAATGTAACGAAGTACAAATACTTCGTTACTGTACTTAATCACAAAAATCACGTTTACATTTCCTTACTAACTTTGTTACTCGTTACTACCAAATAAAATAAGAAGAAGAGTTGGTAATGGTCTGTATATATATGTATATATATATACACACATACTTACTTCCAATTGAAAGACAACTCACCCTACCACTGAGCTTTTTTAATACTTTTATATCTAAAACTTACTGTAAGTACATTTTATATCAGAAAATTACTTTTGATACTTAAGTACAGTAAATGTCATGTACTTTTACTTAAGTAATATTATAGTATAAGATACTTGTAATTTTACTCAAGTATCCCTTTTAGGTACTCATGACTGCTTAAATGTGTATTTATAGATTAATTTTGCATCATAAAAACAGTTTTTATTGCAAACTACATATTGTTCCATATCAGAGCAAACACTTTTATTTTCATTTTCTTGTCATGATTTTGGGCTCATACATATATCATCCAACGAGGGTGACCTTGTGTCTTCCCTCAATTGTCTGGGACTAGAACTGGGTCAAACCAGCTGAAGGAATTTCTCTTTGTGTCATGTGGTCATACAAAAGCTATAGTCATCATTACAAATGTTTATTTAGTTATTCATCTCTTGTAAATGAGATTTGTTTTTAATTTTGAATAAGCTGCATGACATGTAAATTCACAACTGGCCCCAACCCTGGAAACTCACTTTTACTCTTTGGCTTTTAACCCAGCATGGTAATTGTGTGGTCTCTGTCTGTCTTTGTGTTGTATTTTATGATGTATTGTATTAATGATTTAAAGTGTATTCTTAGTTTTCAAGCGGTGTACGAGGCTGAACATTAATTGAAAATACAGCGATACTGCAATTTACAAATTAGCAGCACAACGTTTTTTTAAAGCCAAAATGTGTGTCAAAATTAAATTATAAGATGAATTATTGTCTTGACCTTTACACATCTTATTCTACAGACTGAAGAGAACATCTTTGTTTCACACATATCTACACGTCACGCAGTAATCATGTTTTTTTCAAATGAAATTGAGAATAAAGGTGTAAAAAAATTACAATTCCCTTTTATATCACGAATCATATCCCCAAAAAATCAGTTTACAGCACTTTGTCAACCACGTGTTTTTTAAACGTGCTATATAAATAAAGTGGAGTGGATTGGCTATGCGCCCCTATAATCCCAGCTGAGTTATTGTGAGTAATTTAAGTTTTCTGAGTCATACCCACAGGAATCTCAGAGATGCCTCTGTCAAAACATATACTCAAAAGTTTTAATTGGGGGGATGGTGTTGTCGGCCATTTTGAAGGTCATAAGTGGCGAACCTTATTAACTACTAACTCTTATTTTGTAGACATTTTTTTACATACTCATAAATAAAAGTCTCCTAGTGTGGTTCCCACAGTTCTTAAAGATGTCTATAAATAAACCTATAAAAAAACTAATCAAATGAATCATGGCAGTACCTACATTATTTCACAGGGTGGCGACAATTGCTACATATGAGCCACACTGGTACATGGTAACAGCTGGTAACAGGTTTCTTTTCGTCTCATCAACCTGTGCTGCTGTTGTCCTGACTGACCGCCAGGAGGCGATAGAGGGGAAAAGGCGGGCTTCATTTCATCTACAGTCAAAATACTGACCGACATCACTGCATCCGCTTAATCCATAGGTACTTCAAAATAAAAGCAGAACAAAATGTGTTGGGGTTTTTTTTTTTTAAATACACCCACACTTTCTAAGTCGTATTCAATCGAAAGCTATGCTCACTTGTACACACAATTAATGTTTGATTAGAAACGTGCAATTCAGTTTATAACAGAATATTTACACAAGCATCCTCTTGTTTCTAACACAATCATTTCTATGTGATAGTCATTTCCGCTTGCTTATTAGAATAATAAATAAATAAAACAATATAAAACTGTTAACAAGTTAATCTCAAGGACACTGAGATAGGCAATATATTTTAGTTATTCAGTTTTCTTTTCCTTGGTGTTTGCATGTATATACTGAAATGTATTTGGGCACATAGACATGGTCAAGATGAGCTCCTGAAGTTCAAACATCAGAAAGTTAGAGATGCCACAAATTGCTGATCTGGTGATATTTATTTGTACACACAATCTTTAGAGTTCACAGAGAAAGCTCAGAAAATGAGAAAGCAGCAATTCTCTGTATTTCTTTATTTAACCTGAAATAAACATGTTTCCAAACCATAGTTTTACATGGATTAGCAGCACCCAACCACTGACCAAGTACATTAAAACAAAAATCTAGCAGTTGCTCATCTTCACGTGTAACCAGAGCCACTGGTAGAGGTGACTGTGAGCCCTCCTTTAAACAGATGTTGTTTTCAATAAACTTCCTCTCAGTCAAAGGTTGTGCTTTTTGGAACAGTGTCTCACCATCAGAGAGAGTGATCAAGCAACATTTAAAAAGCATCTGAAACTGTGGTTGATATAAATGTGTGAAATAATGGATGGATGGACGTGTAAGGGCTTTGTGCGTTGTGGGTTTATGTGCATTTCCCCCAGAGTGCTATATTTGAAGGGTGGTGTGCAATCAAGCAATTATGCAACAATGCATGTATGAGTATGTGTATATGTGCATATTCCCATTTTAATATTTATTAATACGCATTGTCATTTTCTTTACATTAAAAACTAAAGTAATTTAACAGAAATGCCTTTCTCCTGAAAATCCAAAGAGGAAGTCGCTCTTCCGCTTGACTGTTGTCGGCAGCAGCGTCACTTTACTTCACCATCCTCCCACAACAAAACACAACATACTGTGTGTTCCTACCACAACACAATGGAGCTGTAATGACAGCGACGCGCGCGTCCACAGCATATCCTCACCAGTACTGAGTCCGTGTATGGATCTAATGATGATGAAAAAGAAGAAATTCAAGTTTAAGGTGGATTTTGAGCTGGACGAGCTCTCGTCGGTCCCTTTCGTCAACGGTGTGCTCTTTTGTAAAGTCCGACTGCTGGACGGCGGCTTCTCCGAGGAGTGCTCCCGGTGAGCAGGGGGCTTTGGTTTCAATAACAAAAACACCCCACTTTTCTTTGACTAGTCGCAGGTTAATTAGTCAACCAGCTGCAGCCGCTCATTAAGCTACATTCATAGCCACAAACAGGGCTATTTTGAAGGGATAGTTCAGTTTTTTAGGGGGCAAGTAGGGGTGTGTGGAGCACGTATGCAGGAACAATGTGTTACATATAGTAGACATCGCTCAGTACACTGGCTGTTTGAAGAGACAAGAGAACAGGAACATGATTTACATGTTGTTTCGATATGAACCAGTACATCAAAGTGACGTTTTTGTAAGAAAAATCAATAACCTTCCAACTGCAAGCTATATTTCAAATATTTCCAGAGGTTTACATGCTGTCAGACAGGCCTTTCCTTAGGACATAACATTTACTCAACATAATCCTATAGATGTCAGGATGTCTGGTAGCATGGTAAATCCCTGAAAGGGTTTCATATATGAGAAACAGTAAGAATTATTTTTGCAATTTCTCAGTATGGGTTTCTACTACTGGTTTTCCCTGTCATCATTTACATCACAACAACATGAAACCTCTTGTCTTCCTCTACAAACAGGCAGCACACTTAACACAATAATACACACTGTCTATAGATAAGCAACGAATACACCTGCCCACTTTAAAAAGGCTGAACTGCCCCTTTAACCCAGTGTAAATTAGGTATAGTCAGTTGTCAGTCTTTAAACTGGGTATGGCTGAATCAAAATCGCAGGAGGCGCAATATTTGTTAAAGACAAAATGTGTGTTAAATTACAATTTTAGAACAAATGTTGCATGCAATATCTGTCCGTCCTCTGTCTCTTCCTGAGGTTTCTCCCTTTTTTCCCCCTGTACAAGCCCTTTGAGGCACAATGTGTTATGTTATTCAAATGAAAATGAAATCATATTGCAATCACAATCGCAAATAGATCTTTATTCTAAGTCATTCAGCTGCTCCCTCTTACTTTTCTTGTGCACTCTCTCACCAAAATGCAGACTTAGCGGTGGATGATTTTCATTACTATGTTTTTATTCTGTTATTCATTGTTGCAATGTTTCTACCCCTGTTGTACTACATGTAAATGTCGCAAGTGACGTGATCTGCAGACATTCACTAATGTACACTTTAATCAAGGAAGATCATCAATTGTTACAAAGAGCTTAAACTGTTGTGTTCTTTGCTATTCAAACCTTTAGGTAAATGCAAGAAGAAACAATAATTTCCCCCTTAGGGAGCCTTAGAACGCCCCACTTTCACCTCAAAATTTCCACTCCCTCGCATCAGAGTTTCTCTTATACAGAAAAAAAAACCTTGTTAGTTGTTCAACTTCAACGTTTCCACCCACTCAAAGCATTTTTAGGTGGGTAGTAGGGCTACAACGATTATTCAGTTATCAATTACTAATTGCTGTTAGCGTTTATTGATTAAAGTTGATCAGGCCAGCTGTACTTATTCAAATATCTGCCCTACAGTGGGGAATATTTTCCCAGTGTAAACGAATGGCAAGAGAGCGGAGTAGGCCTGCAACTAATGGTTACTTTAATTTTTCATGATTAATTAATGTGTCCATTTAGTTTTCAATTAATCAGTTTGTCTGTGAAATGACAGCAAGTAAAATGGCCATTAGTCTCTCCCACAGAGCAGTGTGATATCATCATGTCTTGTCCAACAGTCTAAAATAATAAAAGTATTCCTTCATATGTAACAAGATACTTGCAGATCAATCCGTTGCAGCTTTAGAACAGTGTGATCCACTTTTCTAACTCAGTCTGCAGATGTGTTGTCAACACCGTGGGGTTTTTTTCTTTAGTGGATCAAAAAGGGAAAAGGGAATAGCAGTGACACAATAATGCTACTATTGCCGTCAATGTTAGACGAGAAAAGACTGTAAACTATTCAAGGTTTTGATGGATGGAGAAAAAGTTGTTGTTTTGGAGAGATTATATAACAAGCCGTCTGTCTGTCTATAGTAAAGTAGTTCTCATAAAATGAGCACAAGAGAAAAGTGGAGTGATTTTCTGAATCAGGAGGGGTCATTTTAACATGGCTACAGTTTTCTTGGTTTATTTCTTCTCATCTAAGCAGCCACAACAGCTAAATATAATCAAGACAGACGAGAATTTTTTATTTTTTTCTTATTTCTGGCTTTGATTAAAACATCCTGCTCTGCCTCTGAAGTGTTTAGTACTCAAGCTCTTTGACGGTTTATGTCTTCCGCTATAGATTTTAATCAGAAGACTTTGTAGTCACAAGTCTGAGACAAGTTAAGTTGTAATTTTCTGAAGTGGTTTGATTTGTTGGACCTCTGATACTCCTGAGTCATCCCAACTGTGAATGTAAGGGAAGTGGGCATTGTTGTTTTATGAGCCTTTTCTTTCCCTTCAGTGTGGTCTGTCATCGGGATTGTGTCATTGTTTCAGCCCCAAAGTTTCCGTCTCACGTTTGCCTCTTTTCAGACTTGATCAAATCCATGTCAGATTAGTTTTTTCTGTGTAGCATTTGTGCTTGTGATAGTTTATCTGAAATCTGACAGCAGGGGCCTTCAAAGGGGGGAAACAGCTGTGGTTTAACAGCTTATCTGACACATACATACACACACAGATTAGATTGATAGGCACTGGATGTGATTAAAACCAGTTACTCACACTCACTAATAGGGTTTTGCAGCAATGAGAAGTGTTGTGAGCAACATTCCACGTAATCAAGACAGAATTCCCGAAGCTGACGGTGTCCAGCTGGATGGGAATACAACATCTGACAGAAAAACAAGATGAATTCAGTGTTTGCACAATATTAGTCACACTGTTGCTGCTTTTTTATTGTTTTATATTGCACTGAATCAGGAATGTGCTGTTGTGCAACAAGTCAGTCAGTTCAGGCAATTCAGGCAAATTTCCAAGCGATACATTTCCAGGGTGACCACTAAGAGCTTCTTTACACTACAGTTTTGCCATTCACTCACACTTACATACAGCGCATCTATGTGCAGCGCTTTTTTCTATCGCTCATCTTTCATACTCAGTCACACGCTGCCGGCACAGCCATCAGGGGCCACGGTTAAGTGTCTTGCCCAAGGACACGTCACAGCATGTAGACTAGTGGAGCCGGGAATCAAACCCACAACTGGAGACTTGCTCTTCCACTGACTTACCGTCGCCCTATGTTGCGCAAGTATGTAGAAGAAGAACAGAGATTTGGTGTCTGGGACACTCCATGACAAGAGAAGACATCTCCTACGATGTGCTCCTGGACGTTGACCAACAGGATAACAAGAGTGCTCTAACACGGCGCAACATACAGACATAAACATGGCGAAGAGAAAGAAGGATGCTGCTGTTAGGTGGAATAATGACACAGAAAAACGTTCTGTTGAGCTTTGGCAACAGTACGTCCGTCTCTTTGATGTGTCCTTAAGGGACTACTACGACAAAGTAAAAAGAAAACGGAGAGAAATAGCGGAGGCTCTTCTGCAACCGTTGAGTAATGATTGGCAACTCCATACCCCGACGACCTATGAATTTGCAGTGTCATGAATGATGATTAACATGGCAATAATCCGTGCCACTGGGATAGATAATCTGACATGGTGACCATCGGGAATGACAAAAACATTGTGTAGTCTGATCCTGGTGTTACCCATCTCAGCGTATTTTTATTACAGATGCAAACACTTCAGAATCTTAACTTGTTGCATAATTTTCAGCCACACTGTGCTAGAGAGGAAAATCCTCCATTTGGCTTGTGTTTAAATTCAGCAGAGTTGACTGAAATGAATGGCGTGTGAGCCGTCTTTACAGGAGGGAGTTGGGTGGGTGGGTGGAAAAGGAGACGATGCCAGTGAAAGAGAGGCCATCTGGAATATCGTAATGCTGCCCACGCACACAAAGTCTTTCTCCTGCACTTCATCTCATCCTTTCGCTAATAGTGAGCCGTCAGCTTCACTTTAGCTTCAGGCTCCTGAAGGATGGATAGTTCTCTCATGACAATACAAACCACACAGTCATAACCTTTGGGCTCAACAGTTCAATACGTGAAAAACAGGACTGTAAGTTATTGGTTCCTTCATTAGGTGGCCACAACCAGCTGATGATAAGCACACAAGCTTTTATTGGCAGTTTGAGTTAACAGCCTTAAGCAGGTACAAGATAAAGGAGTTTTAATCCAGTTGTCATTCACCCTAGTGGTTTCCACCGTTATGTAATAGTGACATTAGAATTAATGGCACGTACAGTTCAGTGATGTAATATGTGCTACAAAACACAAGAGGCAAGGCAGGAAATTGATGAAAATTTAAATAAATAATAAAAACAACCATTGTCAAAACCATTTGAGCAAGTTCTGCAGTGTATTTTATATTGCTAATGAATCAGGTAACCTAGCCAAACAATTAAGTAATAATTGTAGTGCGAGTTGTCAATATTGTAAAATGTTATGGACCAGTTTTATTTGTTTAGTGGCAACAGAATTCCGAGACCCTGCCAATATTTGTCTGTTTTTATCCATTTATTCTGTAACAGTTATCCGATAAAACACTTGCACTAAAGTTGCAATGCGGTCTCTGCACATGCATGATAATGTGACCTCAGCTTGTGCTGAAAGAAGTGTTTGTGATTTCCTCTCACAGGGAGCCGGTGCAGGCCAACTGTGTTCGCTGGAGGAAGCGGTTCTCTTTCCCCTGCAAGATGAGCGCCAATGCAGGGACGGGTGTCCTCGACCCGTGTGTGTGTCGTGTATCTGTCAGAAAGGTACAATATGCTGCGTTTTCCCCCCAAATAATCCATTTAAACAGCTGTGCTTTTATACCAGTGTTCAGGATGTAACATCCTGTGACACTGACCACTTCAGATTAAATGGCCTTTGAATTATTATTGTAAACGCTATACAGTGATGTCATAGCTTTCTATTTCATGATAACATCATTTACTGTACTCTCACATCATAACTGAGTATACTATGACTGCATACTGTAATGTAATAACCAACATATGATGCCAAAATGCACTACACTGTGTCTGAATTATAATGTCATACAAGTACACAAGTGGACTGAGCACACCCTGTGTCCTGAAGGTGTCTTTATGTCCAATCACTAATAACATATTCAGAGGTTGTACAAGGACACGTGTCAATGCAACGTGTCCTCAAAATGCATTAGAGACCACCTTCTCAGCTGACATCCTCCCACCAATCTGTTTCACTCAATCAATCAATCTTTATTAATAGAGCGGCTTTCATTTACATAGAAAATGCAACACAAAGTGCGCTACCCAATCACGGAGACACTCACATACCTCAACAGATAACAACCAAGACTAGAATCAGTCATATTATGACAAAGGGAGCTGAGGATTTATTGCCATCGTCACAATATTAACACTCCTCCACATGTTTTGTGGCTTTTTTCCTGATGGTTAAGTCTCTTGATTCGCTCATCTCCTTCCAACTATTTTCTCTCTACCTGTCACTCGTGCCACAGATGTGCACACACACACATAAAGGCTACACTTTACATTACCAGGCTGAAGTGAGTGAGACCAGGTTTTTTTTTCAGGCTGTGTAGACACAAAAACCCATTCACCAATTCAATCACCAGCACAAATTAACACCAGGTTAGCACCACATAGTTCAGACCTTAGATTAGAGTGGATGCTGGTAGCAGGTCCATAGGGAAATGTAAGTGTTATTTTGTCATCTAATCTGACCCTTGTAAAAGCTGCAAGTAAAATGGTTGTGTCAGTGTATAACAATAAATGTGGATCTGAAAAGGTGAAACATAAATATAAGTTTCAGAGCAGAAAGCAAACTCATCAATATGAATCTTTTTTTGCTATATTTTACACTTAAGCCTTAAAATGAATGGTCTGTGCAGTCTAATCGTGTCATGCAAAATAAACAGTAAAGGATTTTTTTAAAGGTTCAAAAAGGATATTAATTAGCCTGAACTAGTTACATGCATGTAGTATCCACATTGTTTCTGTGACCAAATGTATAGAACCTTGTTCAGAATTAATGCCAAAATTATGCGTACACATTTTGTAGTGAGATTTGTGCAAAAGCCTCATTTCAACATAGATATATGTAGAAATGAAGAGTTAATTGTCCATCTGCCCCATAGGAGCAGCTGCCAATACATACAACTGCTACGCAGAGCTGTGGCTATTTTTAGCATCCCATACCATAAATTAATCACATACACCATCATTATTTAAAGAATTACATCGTAAAAAAGAAAATGTTGAAGCTCAAAGACATCTGACGGGCCAATTATTTTTCAATTGTGCTTAAATTAAGGTTTAAGTCAAGGTTTTTTGAGTAATATTAAGATGTTATTGTCATCCCCAGGAACTGAAGGGTGGGAAGGCATATGCAAAGGTAATATGCTCGCACACTAATGCAACCCTCACTCTTGAACCTGACCTCCATGTCACCTACATTTACAGTAATCATCCATATTGAAGTAGATAGCCTGGTAAGCTCGTAGCACACAGATGGTCCTCAGTGCCTCCAGGTTGGCTCATTATGTCATCTGTTCTGCCTTTAACTCACTGACAGTAATTACTTACGGTGCTCACTTGTACACGTTCCTTTTTTTCCTGTAACTCGTTAATAGCTTCTTCTCACATACACATAGATTATCACATTGCTGACTGGGCAAAAAGTCAGTCTCCCGAGAGAAAACAAAAGGTCATATTTTGTCATTCTTTCTCCTGCAGCTCGGTTTTGCAGATCTGAATTTAGCAGAGTTTGCCGGCTCAGGGAACACAACCCGCAGATGTCTGCTGGAAGGCTACGATACTAAAAATACACGCCAGGATAACTCCATTCTCAAGGTAACACTGAAGATGCGATCAGGTATCCACCGCACAGTCATTTGACTTTTTCAATAAGATGCCATGCTGGGGTTTTTTTACATTCACATTTAGCATCGACAACAAAAATGGCCAGATGCCAATGTAGTCCATTAGATGGTAACCAGAGCAAAAACAGCACAAGTAAAGTGTCATCTTAAAAAATGTTGTGACAAAACCATTACTGGAATAACAACAGAAAAATAGGGCTGGGTATTTTAAGCTCCTGACCACTGCAAATTAAAAACACTGAATTCAACCTGAATAATTGTTATTTTTTCTTGTCATAGGTTGTCATCAGTACACAGCTCATGTCGGGAGATCCATGTTTTAAAACGTAAGTTATCGCATCTTTCTGCTTTTTTTTTTTTTTCCTGTCTGGTGGCATTACTGGAGCTATTGATACCGTATTAATTGAGTCAGGGTTGGTTGTAAATTGAGATTCTTGTTTATATAATCCGAAAGGATTAAAAGACAGTCAGTTTGACTATTCTCGTGCTACTGCGGTACCATTTTCAGAAACCAAAACCAAAGCTCAGAACTTGGCTGCACAAAAGCATGAATACTAATTATTTGTTTAAGTTTTACATCTATTGTGGATTATTTTGACTAATTAACACATTGAAATACAAAAAAAGACTAAATAAATAATAAATAAAACATCATTTCATCTGTCCTCAGGCCTCCGTCCACAGCCACAGTGATAGGAATTCAGGGAGACGGAGAGAGCCTGCTGGAGGAGAGGAGGGGAGGAGACTCACAGAAAGGCTCTTCTGGTGAGACAGACCGCGCCACATTACACTCTTTCCTTATGCATAGTCATTTCATTAGTCATAACACTTGCATGGACTAAACTTGGAGTTTCTAGTCAAGTCAAGTCAAAGATTATTTATATAGCACATTCAAAAATGAGCTCAGTTAACCAAATAAGTTGGTTGTTGTCATGTTGGTTATGAAGTTCTCAGATTAAGCTGTAGATACTGATCTAATAACCCGTGTCTGAATCTTTGCTTTTGTGCATCGGAGCGTTGCACTGATATCCTGAGAGTATGACGCACTTCTGCTTCGGCGTAACTGTTTATCCACTTTTAATGAAAATACGCCCATATCACATGTGAGCACATCTCTGTGTGGCGTATGCATGTTCCTCCTGGATGCTTCAGAGTGTAGCACAACCCTTTTCATGTATAATTTAAACTAGTGCTCTTTAGATTAGCTACAATCTGCTCTGGCCCTGTGGGCTCCTCTCTGGTTAAAAATAGGACATTCTGCAAGTCTGTCTCGTGTGGTGTTGGGTTTTTTTTTTGTATGAGCTCTCACCACATGTGCTGCAGATACTCTTTCCTGTCAGATGCTTCGTGTCTGTCTGTTTGTTTTTTTCGTGTGCAGGTGGGTTTTGTGTGTGGGATCAAAAGTAGATGTTTGGCAGATTTAGAGAAATGATGGTGTCAGTTTCTGTAAATGGATTATGGTAATGTGATGTCTTATCCTACATGAGAGACATACTCAAAGAAGTTTTGTTTACCCATCTCAACACTGCTGTTCCTAATTTGCACAAATGAATTGATTCTGATGTTGACTGTAATTAGCGGATCACTGAAATACAAGAAGTACAGTATTTAAACAAACCTATTTCTGAAAGGGACAATCACACGTCCATTTATTCTATTTTACACATTTATTTTTTGTTGAATTTTTGGTCAAGCTGCTGTGATATTTTTTCCCTAAGAAAGGACTGAAGAATACAGACAGGGCTGTGTTTCCACACGTTTTAAAAAGGGCCCTTTGTACACACTGTGTAAAAACTGTGTATTACATGGTTTCCCTTTGATGTCAAAACTGCTCAGTTCTTGTTCTATTGGACTGAATCAGCAAAATAGCATCAGGAGTTACAGTGAGATTTCCAGCCATTCCTCTAAGTGTGAGTAATCCTGAGCAAAAATGAACGCTGTACTTGACAAATGTGTTCACTCGCTCATTAGCTCAGGGAAGGTGAACGGTGTGTGTGGGAGGCAGAGAGGGGAGTTCTCTGTTGTTGTAGTTGCTGCTGCCACTTTACAAAAATAAGCTGCAAATCAAAAACACATCGACAAGGTGTGAGCTCAATACTGTAGATCCTCAATGTAAAATATCTAAAAACAAGACTGTTATATATCGTAGTGTACTTACATAATTCAAAGATTTTGAATCCATATTTTTCATTTTAGTTGCCCGTTTATAATTATAATCCACTTTAACAGCATCTGCCTCCAGGACAAACCCCCTGACCTATTTCATACAACCAGTGTGTTGGTCCTTTGTTTTTGCATTGTATTGTGTGTATTTGACACTAATGGATGTGGCCAAAGCGTTCCCGGTAACACAGTGGAACCAAACAAGACCACAGGCCATTCCATTATCCCACACTGCTTCCCACTGTCATAAAACAAGGTTTTTTGTTGTTGTTTTGATTGAGAGACCTCTGGTGGAAATTACAAATTGTCATTAACATTAAATATATCTAGTGTTTTCAGTGTTGCCATTATAGTTACTTTCTGAATATAAAATTAAGATAACTAAAGCTACACATATATTTATGTAACTTTCAATCCCTGCCATTTTCTCTCGTTTCATTTCATCCAGCAGAGAGCCGTGAAGGGAAGTGTCCGGTTACTTCTGAAGAGCTTGGTGGCTGCGGACACTCTCGAACATCCAGCTATGCCAGCCAACAGTCCAAACTTTCAGGTAGGGACACCTCACATCTGAGAAAAACACTGCTAGTTAGTGTGATATGAATGTCATACAATACTCAACGGTGTATGCAAGTGTCTAAGCTGACATAGTCACTAAACGGAAAGGTGTGCAAGTTCAAACCGAGACACCATTTGACTGAGGAGGAGGGGGGAAGATTATTTTCCTTTGTCACTCTCACTCCTCCTGAGCAGTTCAGACCTGGAGCTCGAGTTTCCATTACAGGCAGCTCAGATGACTGTAATAAAAGATCACAGGAAGTGCAGACGCACTAAGAACTGCTCTAATTGCCGTCTAATTCTGAATTTGAAATGTATTTCCTGCTACATAACTCTCAATACACATATTTCAGCCTCGTATTAGTGTGACGGAAGCTTGCATTTCTACTGATGCACTGAAATGACTTTCTGCTTTAAGTGGCTCGCTGCACGACTGTGCTGAATCATTGAAAAACGTGTTTCAAATCAGGCCTACAGGAGAGTGCATCGGGTTTTTACTGAAACTACGTCAGTGCAACATTTAGTAAGAATTGCTGATAACAGTTTTGTGAAATTACATTTTAAGAAATTGTGGGCTACAACTTATCTTCTATCATTAATGATAACATGCAGATTGAACCAGTGATGCAGCTCTTTCGAATCCTACATAAATCTTTGATGGATTTCACAGAACGCACACAATTACTACCCATTATTGAATGTATCCGTTTCATTAGTCGAGTTGGACTCGATACAGCAGATCAAAGATCAATTTTAACTGACATTTACAGAGGAAAAGGTTTGGCCAGTTCAATCTGAAAATGTCAAGGCACCCAATGTGAAATCAGTCGATGCCAATCTTTTTGCAGGCTACAGCACGGGCCACTCCCGCTCGTCCAGCATGTCAGAGTTCAGCCACCGGAGAAACCATTCCGTAGGCAGTGCCTCAACAGGCATCGGCAGCATCCCAGAACCCAGCGAAGACCGGGACAGAGAGTCCAGACCGTGTCCTGCGCTGCCTGAACACCCAGTCCCCACCAACACCACCACAGCAACCACTAGCAACTCACAAGGCACACCAGTAAGGAGTGCCTCATCCTGTGAACGTCTCAACAGGTAAGTACCTGTACTTGCTGTAAGAAGCACAAAGTAATGTAATTCATGAAAAGCAAATATGACCACTTTCTGTTGTAGACAGTGACGGAAATAAAGTGGAAGTTATTGTTTTTTGTCACCTGTGTTATACTTTTAGGCAGCTGTGAAGAAGAGCAGTACAGGAATGTTTGCGGTTTCACGACACGGTGTCGCCGCATTCTTATACATGAAATCAATATCATTCAAAAAACATTGTTTGGCAGGTGTATTACATATTTGTGGATGGATACAGTCAATATATGCATGTGCAAGATACAGTCGGTTAAGAGCACAATGAAGTCTGTGTTTGGATATGGGCGTAGTTTAAACAATGAATACTACGTAATCCTTTAAGAATATAATTTTGACACTTGTGTGGCTGCTACCAAACGTGTTCTCCGTCACATCAGCGTAAGCTTAAATGGAATGCTGATTCTCCTGCTTGGCCAAATACCCGACTATCCCAAAATGAAATGCAAACTTTAAGAAAGAAAACATTCTTTAGTGGTTTAATTAACATGAAATGGCCTCCTCTATCTTCCCGTCAAGACACCCAGTGAAACAAGACTCCATGGAGTCTCAGCTAAAGAGAATGGACGACACGCGGGTGGATGCAGACGACGTTGTGGAAAAGATTCTCCAGAGTCAAGACTTCACACCCAGCCTCCTGGACTCCAGTGCTGAAGGTAAAACACTCGCTTCTACACAGCTTGTTCAAGGAGGGAATGCTGAGTATTCTGTATGACAATAGAGATAATTAATAACTCACATATAGGGTGAGGGCTTTGGTCTCTTGGTGGTTTTTAGGTGTAATATCTTTGTAGATTTTTCTTCAGATAGTTTTTATTATGTCGTTTAAATATTGCCACTGTAAAACGTCATCCGAAGAACAGGAGAAGAAAGAGTCTAGGAACAGCAGACTGGGCTGTTATGATATTAATATTATTTATACGTTATTAGTGCTGTTATACAAGGACGTTATTAAATCATCGCAACTTACTGTAAATTTTTTGTTTTGTTGCATTGTCTTGCTCTTTCAGAATTAAGAATTAGAATTGTCCCCTTCTGCTTGCTTGCAGAGGTCCACTTGACCTACAATATATAGACAAAAGTATTTGACCACATATGTTAAGTATTGAATTCAGGCATTGGCCTCGGCCCATTATTTCCAATGAAGGACAATCTTAACACTTCAGCATACCAAGACATTTTGGACAATGCTGTGCTTCCAACTCTGTGGCAACAGTTTGAGGAAGAACCTTTTCTATTCCATTATTGTGCTCCAGTGCACAAAGCAAGGACTACAAAGACATGGTTTGACGAGTTAGGTGTTCAAGAACTTGACTGGCCCGCACGGAGCCCTGACCTTAACCGCATTGAGCAGCTTTAGGACGAACTGGTCCAACATCAGTGCCTGACCTCATAAATGCTCTACAGAATGAATGAATGGTCACAAATTCACATAGAAACACTTTCAAATCTTAAGGAAAGTCTTCCAGGAATAGTGGAAGCTGTTACAGCTGCAGAAGAAGTACCAACTCCATATTAAACTACTGTATATGTATTTGAATACGTCATTACAGTCCTTGTTGGTGTAATGGTCAGGCGTCTGAATACTTTTTTCCATATAATGTATATTTTCTCATCTGCCTGTTCCAGAGGTGATCTGTATCTACCCATTTTGGGAACGCAAGCAATCCTCTAGCTTGGGTTTGTGGACACTCTGCAGCACACATTCTGCACGCTCTTCATAGTACTACTACTCTCTAATCCAGTGGGTGGCACATTGTTGTTTTGGTCAAGAGCCAAAGTAGTAGTAGTAACCGTGGACACTTGCTGCAAGGAGGTCCACTGTTCACAAATCAGTGCAAATACAAGTACATCAACTCCTGGTGAGGAATCACCATTACTAGAATGGAATGTGAGATTGAGTAGATCTCAATGAAGTGACTGACATGGAGTCTTGTTTGGTATGAACCCAGCTGTGGGCATGAGAATTAGTTTGGAACGTGGAAAGTATGACCCGGCTCTCGCTGATCAAAACCTACTAATCAAGTAAAGTTAATCATTTTTAATTGCAATTTGCTGTTGTGCATCAGAGAATGTACTGTAAGTGCACAGCTAGTTTGCAAAAGACAGTAATTAACTTGGCAGTTCTCTGTCCCCCCCATGACTCCATGGGTCTTTGTATTTTGAGGAGCGTGGCGTTGTTTTTCTATGCAAGGTCTTGTCTCGCTCAAAGCTAGAAAAAGAAAGCTTCTGTCAATACATGATTATTTATAGGTTGCCTAGCAACTGGCAGCTTCTCATAACAGGAATCTTACCGGAGGACACTGTTGCTCTTGCTTCTGACTGAATGTTGCGACAACTGCCTATGTTTCAGAGGAGGGTCTGCGGCTGTTTGTCGGTCCTGGTGGAAGTACGGCCCTTGGAAGTCATCACCTCCCCACCAGGTGAGCTTCAGTTAATATTCACTGTTTTGAAGCCTTATTGATTTGTCCCTGGCAGCTGTACTCTGTAATTTCTAAGTCTTTTTATCTGGTCTTGTCTTCCTGTAGGGTTGGTGCCGGAGCGTATGAACAGGTGGTGATAAAGCGTTAAGACCTGTGCGGCTTACACCCAAAAAAAAAGAAGACAGGACTGTGTTCATTCCAGGCATGGGACAATATGAAAATTTCATGTCAGTTATCCTAACCAAAATAATTACAATTTACATGATTGTGATACATTTAAATGACCCTATCACACACAGAGAAATCATTTTAAGGGGCTTTTTTGCATTGCAGGTGAGATAGGGACGTTTTTAAAAGTGAAACATGATCTTAATTTTAAATAAGACCGTTTTAAATGATGCAGTCCCCTTTGTTGTACTAAAAACAAATCACTAGAACTGTTTGTTGGCAACGTTTACAGCATTTGCAAGTCACAAATGTGAGATATTAGCTATTTTCCCCATTTATGATTATACCTAATCTGATTATGGAAATCATTGTCCTATTGAGAGTGATATTTGTTTTTATTGCAATGAGGAAATAGTATATTGCTCAGTCCCGAGTTCCTTCCATTCTCCACTCCAAGCAGCACTGTGTCACTCAGTGAGGCCAACATCACAACAGTGCCCCCATGTGCTCACATCAGCAACGTGACACAGTAGCTACATTTCTAACATCTGTGATATGTGAAGGCAAATGAAACGCTGACAGATTTTTCAAGAACTTTCATATTCATGTAACAAAAACAGCCCATTCCTCACTTCCTGTTTTCAGTGTCAACTGTGTTGCCCCAACTTATTATAAACGTGTTGATAAATGACCAACCTTTAAATTCTAATGGAGGACAGAAGGCAATCTAGACTTAAAGAGTATGTCCTGGGTTTGATACATTCCTTTTTGTCACCTTTTTTGTATTCCTTCCTACAAACAGGACATTGTATTTAATATTTGCCTGTAAGCTGCAGTTGTTGGCGTCTTGAAGGTGAGAATATTTTACTACAAATATGAGGTGCAAGATTTGAGCCACTGGCCGTGTGAATGTTGTGTATGCGTGTGGTCATGTGTCTGCTATGTGATGAGACTTTTGGTCACTAGTACCAGTTATCCTGTTGTCTTGAACGAGTGGGGGGAGCTATTTGACCCTACAAAGGCAAAATGCAGTGAAACTCACTTGAGATTAAAATGTTTGCCCTACAATGAAAAATAACAACTTTTATGTATGCAGTTACTACAAACCTGATAGTCAAACTGTAATTGTCTCTGAAACACTCTTAGTGTCATGATTAGTTATCAATACATAAAGTTGTCTGGGGGGAAAAGAAGGAGAAAAAAATCACGATGAATAATTTAAATTTAGAACTACGGTTCACTTTTAGTGTTTCCCAACAGGTGATTCAGACATAGGGCGCTTTTCCACAATGCATACATGTACCACAACTTGACTCACGACTGTTGTTGTTTCTTTGCTTTTCCATTAGCGATAGTATCTGGTGCTTTTTAGTACCTGCTCTGGTGAGGTTCGAAGCGAGCTGAGCCGCTATTAAATGTGACATCGTCAGAATCTCAATATTTAACAGTCTGGTGTATTTAGCGACAGCACTGCCGAAAGCTGGCGACCTTGAGCCGCATCACAACCCCTTCAGCCGTATTTTATCTCAGTGACTGTGTCAGCCAGAGTCTGTGCTCCAGTCATGCTGGAAGTACTGAATTAATAATCTTATTAATTCAATTAATCAATTAATTGTAATGATTCAGTACACTGAAAACAACTGCTTTTGCTCGTCGCTAGTTTGTGTCACGTACAAAACAAGATAACCGCAGTTTCCTGCAGCCGTGGTATGATAACTCCATAGCCATGCTACAACTGTATAGTGGAAAAGCGCCAATGATGTAGTCAGCAATCTCTCTTCCACTGGATTTCTTTTTTAATTATAATTTTATTATTTTTCGGTCCCCCAGAAAACCTTATTTAGTGACGACTTTCCGGATCATGATCTTGGCTTATTGTTTTTGTAACTGACTGCTTATTTTGTCTCTGTAGGCTAGAATGTGCAATTAGATGAGGAGCTCATTTGATAAATATGCTATGAAAGGCATATATAGGCATACTGTATATCTAATTCCCAGTGTTTCAGGTGTGCATCTGTTCAACACCTATGCTTTGCAAAATGTTTAATCTCTCCAAGCTCACCAAGCTCCGGTATTGCACCTGGCACCTAATACTGATATAAACTGTAGTATGGACAGTACAATGAAGGACGCGTCAAAGTTACCCACTGCCAAGAAGAAAATACGTAGTAATCCTGAGACTGCATACATGCATCGCCTAGCGACATATCAACTGTTGGCTAGAGCTATCTCATCAGTTAGTGCTTTAGAATGAATTAATGCAGCAATGTCAAATTTGCTAAATACTACTTTGAAGCAGATTAAGTGCACAGTCTGTCCAACATCAAATTAGTCAAAGTACTCATCATGCTGATGTTACCCGGAACTGTGTCAGGCCTATGCATAAATTAATGACAGTATAAGATGCATAACAACTAGTGAACGGAGTGTGCAGTGTGTATAATCTTCTGTCTCCTGTCATTTATCACAGTATTATATCATGCTATATCACACTTCATCAGTGTATGGTATTTTAACTATACGTCAGTGTTCAGTTTTCGCGTTCTCGTGTTCTGCATGATTTAATACGTCTTTTCTTTTTCATACTGTGCCATGTGTTAAACTTTACCTTTCTACACAGAAGACACCGTTTTGTTTGCCTCTTTCGCATGAAGGCAGTCATTTTCTTCTCATTGCTTGCTGTTCAAAGACGATATCTGCACATTATGTCGGTGTGTAATTGTAAATCAGTGTTCTCATTTTATGTGCGTGTGTGTTGTTGTTTTTTTTTTTTTATGTTCAGCATGGTTTTAATGTCCCTGTGCTGAAAGTCATATTTCATTGCTGATGTTGTGCCATATTTTTGCTAAACATTTTATTTGGGGGGGGGGGGAGATAAACCATCCCCCAGACATAGCTAAGACAGTGTTACATGTAAAAAAAATATATATATATAGTTACCAATTATAAACTACCAATTTTTTTTTGTCCCTTTTTTGTCTTTTTGGATCAAAGTTACTTATGCCTGTGTGAACCAGGTATATTCATCTTGGTACCTAACATGTTGTTACAAACATGGTTGCTTCTTCTCTTCTGTGAAGCTGTTGTCTGTATAAAACTGTAAAATGTATTATTCTCCTGTAGAGTGATGTTCTGCGCTGTTCTGACACTGTCCAGTATTTCCTGTTAGAGACTTGTATTTTTTTGACCAACGTTTGCTTCCTTAACAAGTGTGCTGGATGCTTCAAATGTGTACCATGCACTGAATAAAACTGTTCAAAAGCCTCCAGGTGTATACATCTCCTCCCAACCTGTGTGCAAGTTACAGCGTTTGTCTGATTGATCATTATGAATAAATGTTTACATTTGGATTGTGCAAGTGGCTTTCACTCTGCACTCATATTTTAGAGACCAAAGGATTTTGTGTTTTCATGCCATTTTTAATACTCAAAACATCGAGCTTCAGACCAAATAAGCCTCTGTGCAGACTGTCCAACGGGGACTTTTTACACTTGAATCTGATGAACTGACCTACTTGTCCTGGAAAACAAGCTGCATCCTCCTGATCAAACATTTGCCCCCCAGTCTTCCTCTTGCTCAGCAGTGAGGCAGTGCTGCCTGGCCTCTGCATACCCGCTGTCCTGCAGATCATCCTGCTCCTCCTTTTCCCCGAGGTCTAAAATCACAAATGAAAGAGGAGCAGTGTCACAAATACAAATTTATTTAATCGTCACATTCATGAGCAGGATAACACTCTGTTAAGTTCGACTGAGGATAAGTTGTTTTTTTATGATAAAGTGCAATGAGCTGTGTTGTATAGAGAGATTTTGTTTGGGAACCGCTTCACCACTACGGAACCAATGCGCAGTGCCCTCATAAAACATAGTTTAAAGATAGTTTGCAGTCTAATTAATATTTACTGCCGTTACTTTCACCTGATGATCAGGCAATTTTGTGTCACTACTAGTCGGATTCAGTGTTGTGTCTTTTTATACCAGGAACATCACTAGTGAATAGGTAATACTGCATAAACCACGGAAACAGCAGCAACTGCATTATAAGTCATATTTCACCTAACACATCCATTCCCTTCTTCTATTCTCTAGTTGATATTTTACACATCTAAAAATGTGATATACATATAAAATCAAGGTTCCCAAAACTTGGTTGACATCAAATGACTTTCCAGGGCCAATTCCCTCAAATTCAAGGACTGAACATGCTGACACAGCTTAAGATGGGAGGGCAACTTGTAAGAGCCGCTGGACAAGCGATTATCCTTGGGATCTTGGTTAAAGTCAGTCTTTGTCATTTTCTTTGATGAGACAGAGATCTTTTGAATTTGCATTTCCCAGGCATCACATCATTTGCTCTCTCTTGCTTAACATTGCTCGCTCATTGTTCTGCATGGAATCTCACATCAACGGCAAAGAGAGACAGTGGACAATGTCCACTTTATTTACCTAAATATAACTTCTTTCTTGCACAAAATACAAGCACTTTTTCCAAATTCACAAACTTTCAAAGATTTTCAAGGACCCGTGGGAAACCCTGATGTGAAATACACATTAAAGTTTCAGTGAACAGATCAAAAGGCAACAGTACCTTGTTCATCATACTGTAAGAGCACAGCATTGCCGTCTTGGCTCAGATTGACATCAGGATCATCTGTTAGTATACGCCTGAGATTATCGAGACTTCCACTCAGGGCACTGACTTTGGGACAGTGAGACCACAAGACTTCCAGAGGTACAGACTCACACCTGCTGACAAAGACAAAAGGCAACATGAGTGTGGAGGTTATCATGAGGATCAAATACCCCTCAATACTTCTCTTCTGACATACAATGGAAACACAACTGACTCATCTTTCTTAAGAAAACTCACCGCTGTAATTTGGAGTAATCATTTTCCTGATCCTTGGACAAATCTTTCTCACAGGGTCCCATCAGCTCTCTCATCTCTGCTCCACACACTGTAGAAATGAGGGTTCATTTGTTTAAAGAAAGAGACTAAATGTATTTTATGTGTGGACCAAGTTCATAAACCCCCCCCTCTTGGGTTACCAGCATTTGTGATTATTTGTTTCTGGCTTTAATTATTCACCTGTCTGCTCCTCTTCCACCTCCATACATCGCTCTGAGAGACACTCCTCTTCTCCTCCTTCAATTCCACACAATGCCTCATCACAAGTCGTCTTCATTGACCATCTACTCTTCAGATTTTCTGTCCAACGTAAGACCTCGCACACCAGGACCCTTCGCAGTATGTTGTTATCACGCAGGCTGGGATAGTTTATACTGTAGAGCTGAAACAGAAACAGCTGACTTTGTTCAGCCTATTTACACCACTGTATTTTAGCGTTGGTGATAATGGTGTTACTTCCAGAGTTCATCATTTTCTCAGGTGGTACGTGGTGTAAAAAGTTTGAGAACCACTGCTGTAGGTGTTCAGGACCACATTTGCTGCAGTTCATACAAGCCTCCAGCAGAGGCCAGTATAGCTACAACTTTAAATGCAGTACACTCACCAGTGTGTATGCAAATACATCCTCTGCATTGTCACAGCGCAACATGTTGCATCCATCTTTTCCCTCAAGCCGGTGAAACACGCCAATCTGAGAGCAAAATCCAACGCTCTCCTGCTGCCCTGGTGGTGCCGCTCCAACACCAGTGAACTCCACCTCGTAACCAAACTTCAAACACACCGTCTGAGCCCTGAGTATGAATGCCAATTTAAAGATCAGTTAGAAATCATTATTATTATTATTATTATTATTATTATTATTATTAAGGACACGGATAAGAGACAGATTCAGTTCATCCATCGATGTTCCCAGTCACTAATGAATCCAGCCCAAAACAGGTTTTTTCTAAATACTGTACTGTACCATGTCTTGAATTCGGCTCTGGTCCACTCAAACTTGTGGTCACTGTGCCTGAAACCTGACAGTCCGGGGAGAAAAGGGTTGAACTCAGAGTTTGGGGTGCTGATGATAACGTCCACCGGGTTCATGTAACCAAACACCACCTCAGAGAAACACTCCACATCATCCAGAGTGAGGTGTTCTATGCTGGGGAGAATCAGGGAGAAATCATGGCAATAGATAGGGAGATAAATTGCACACAAAGATAAAGAAAGGATTCAACAGTAAAATAAGAAAATACAAGACAATGTTGCTGCAAATGTTTTATTGTGCCAGCTTCATGGTGCCCAGTGGACCTAATAAAGTGGTCAGTGTTGCATTTAAACAAAGAATTTCTGATTTTTCAGCTTTTTAAAAGTGAATATGTTCTGGTTGCTTTGCTCCATATAACAAAGGAATTGTTTAAATCATTAAAGGAATCATTAAAACTGAATAAGTTTGTTTTGTGGACAAAACAAGACAATTGTGAACATCATTTCCAGGTTTGGGAAACACTAATCAAGAATTTTTTAACGATTACTTAATTAATCAAGGAAGTGATCAACAACTACTCATTAGTTGCGTTCCTAATTAAGTGAACAGTGTCAGTGTAGTGTTTCCAATAAAGTAATCAGTGTTGTGTTCCACATAAAGTTATCAGTTCTACCTAATTAAATTGGTAATGGATTGGTCAAGGAGGGAAAGTCGGTGTTGATGATGGAACCTGAAATATCCTTTCAACATGAAGAAAGCACTATAAAATGGTGAACTTACTATATATATTTGGACTAAAGTGTAAGTAGCGAGTAATTGGGAATTCAGCCTCTCTAGTTTCACCAGTGACAGATAAGAAAGTGTTAATATGTATGTTCTGTCACTGGGCCTCATAATAAGAAAAATTGTCACTTACAGTTCTATACTGGTCACCAGATCAAATCCTCTGAGGCGTGCATCTTTTTGTGTGACTGAGCCCTGGTAGAGCTCAACGCACAGCTGTTCATAACTGGGCTGCAGGTAGTCAGTTGCCATAGGAGCTAATGCATGCCTAATATTAGACACAAGCAGAGAGGACACAAAGTCAGTCCACATAGATGGACTAGTAAGTACAAGACCCACGCGGTGTGAAGAGTCACAGCAGATGAGTTTAATGAGGGTAGCTGACTTTGTACTTACCAATTACATAAATTGTTTCCGATTAGGTTCGACTACACTTATACTGTATATACACTCCTGATCAAAATTTTAAGACCAGTTGAAAAATTGCAAGAATTTACATTTTGCACTGTTGGATCTTAAGAAGGTTCTAAGTAGTGCTTCAAAATGCAAACAGAAGAAATGAGTGAGGTAATTGAGTAAGCAACCATTAAACTGAAATAGGCTGTTCATCAGCTGATCAAAAGTTTAAGACCACAGCCTTTAAAAGCCTAAATCTTTGCAAAAATGTGCATTCAGTGCCATTTTCTGTCAGGTATCCACACTGTCATGACCTCCTGATAGCAAAGGCAAAAAAGCTTATTCTCTTTGAACGCGGTCGGATCGTTGAACCTGCTGAGGTTAGGGGAACATTTAGCAAATAGGGACTAAGCAAATATTCGATTAATAGATTAAGTAAACGACAAATGGATCGATTGTGAAAAAAAAATCGTTAGTTGCAGCTCCATATATACGCACATCTTTTTCTTGACTTTGGTCCCGTCGATGTCCACTCCGACCAGAAGGTCAATTTCACGTTGAAACCACCTGAGCTTTTCTAGGAGGGTACACTCAGCACAACCCAGGTCCACGACCTGAAGAGGACAAGGACACGGGGAGTTAGTGGGACATTTAATTAATTAAGACAGAGGAGAAACGATGGATTACGAGCAGAGAAGTGTTAACGTAAGCAGTGGACGTCACTAGCTGGTGCTAAAACAACGACTGTAGCTACAGTTAGCTCTGTGAAGCTAAATTACTCGGCACAACTTTGAATTTGAGGATAAATAGGGGGGTTTGTTTTCGAAAAACACATCGGCTACCTTTCGGGGTTTGTTTCTTTTGACAAAGTCGATGACAAACTGGTGTCTCTGTCTATGAAGAGCCGGACTGAACAGCGGTTCCATTTTCAATACCTACGTTCAGCAAACGGACTTCCACAGCGCCGTCCGCCGGCCGTAAGGGGGCGCTGTTAATCTGTGACACCGATGCATGTAAACAAACCAACGACAGTTACAGCAAGGTAAAATATCCTGTTTGTAATATTCATCAGGTTTTTTTTGGTAGAACTTGAATAAACTACCCACATGTTTGTTTTTATAAGTGCACAATCCCATTAAATAGCCTTAGGAAAATTATTATTTTTAGGCAACACTCTTGCTTTGTGGATACCGCCATTTTGCGGCGACGTCGTTTTGGAGCGTCACTACTGATTTTTCCACTCATTTTATATAAATAATAAAACAATAATGAAATACAAGCTAAAGAGGTGTGTTTCATATCTTCCCCCCACAAAATAGTGTCTCAAAAATCATTAAAATGTGAATAACAAAGGGAGATATCATATTTTATTAGACATATTTCAATATCTATTTTAAATAAAAGTCATTGTATCCATTGCAGCTAGACTTGTAGAGGATATGGAGGATATGTCATCTCTCAACCAAAGAGGCTTCTTCAGTTGTGAAAGTTGGTGGTGTAATACAGGAATTTCATCTCTGTGACATGTGGAGTGTGAATTATGTTTCTCTGTCTGAGACTCATCTGCAACATTTCCATGACCCAAGATATTTAAAGTGATCTCATCTAAGTGGTCACCACAGTAAAACAAGACACACAATGGCAATAAAGACAGTAATCATGTAATCGACCACAAAGATAAACTAAATTAATAAACAGTCACAAAATCCCAGTGATCCCCTCAAGAAAAGGTACAAATCTGACTACACAAAGCAGAAATGACATGAAACAGGTACATATGCAACCACAGGTAGAAGGCGACACAGAGAAAGGCTATAAAGGCACAGAAGTATTATAGTAAAGCAACTACAAAAGGAGAGAAAGACACAAAATATCCACAAACATTCAAAACCACTTGAGGGAGAGAGAGATGGCACCAACAGAATGAAACAAAACAAAACACAAACAATAGAGGGAAAACTAAGGTGTTTGTTCAGGTTCTCTGTCATCCAGGACATGCACCTTCAAGACTGTAGATTTAGGCAACTGGACTTGATTGAGTTAAGCTGAAGACACTTTAGTTAACCTCATACAAGATGCCTCTTTACTTCTGACTGGTGGGGAAACTCCATATATTTAAAGAAAATAATAATCTAATAGTTAGGTCATCTAATAGTTACATCATTGTTTATATGTGTAAAAATGTGGGTTACACCACACCGCGCTGCACCCACAGTAAAGAAAGCACAAACCTCCACCAGGGCTGCTCAGTTTTCCACACTGTTAATATCCTCAAGTGACCAGTATCACCAGCCAATCTAATCAGGTTTTCCTTCCTGCATAATAACCCATATCCCCAGACATTTTCATCAAAATCTGTCCTTTACTTTTTTTAATTTACGCAGCTCATAAACAGTCAAAAACATAACCTCCTCGGTGGAGGTATAATTACTTCTTTAATCAAGCAGAAACAAATAGGAACAAATTTAAACGAAGATATAATTTTTCAAGCAGAATGACATCATTACAGCTTCTTCGATGTCAGTGTTTGCTGCTTTTCATTGTCTCGATTTACAGTATTTTACTTTTACGTGTGTATTTTAGACCCAACTATTAATAATGAAGAACACACATACACACACACACATAAAAAGTAATACATTTTCAACACTGGTGTTTATACAGGGGGGTGTTTTAATGTTTCACATTTTTATTTGTATTCCTTTATTTCTGGGATTGTTTAAAAAAAAAAAACTGCCAGTTTAATAACATCGGAAGTATTGCTTGATAAATTATACGTTTCTGTTGAACAATCATCCAGAGAATCTAATATCCTAACTCAAAAATAAAAGCATTTATGATAAATATAATTTTAGCAATACTTAGTAAGACAGCTATGAAGCCTCTTGTTGCTATGATACCAGCCACAACTATGAGAATGTATGCAACCTATTGCTAACAAAGATTCATAAGCATTCAAATCAAAAGGTTCTCCTCAGGTTTGATCATAATTTATTAGTGACATGTAAGACATAGACCCCACACAAAAGAATTCCGCTGTAGCTTTGCAGTTGTAATTACTTTATTTTTATAGTTTCCCCATTAAAGTTATAGGTAACGACTCTTTTCATGGCACTAAAGAGTGGAGAAGACAGACATATAACCAGTCTGATGTCACTGCTGAGTCCAGGGTATTTATTTAAACTGTGTGTGGTGTTTCATTTGGAGCCACCTGTGGTTTTGCACACTGGCCTGGAGTAGCTGCTTTGGTTTAAAGCATTTTTGGCTGCAACCCTGAAGCAGTAGGTGGTCCAGCTCTTCAGATCAGTCTCTAAGGAATATTCAACATTCACGGTTTTCACGTTCACTGACTCATTATCCTGCTGCGCAACGTATGGTACAAGTGTGACGAGTGTGTACTCGGTTGCATCGTCCACCAGCGTCCACTTCACGAGCATAGACACTTCACTGAGTGATTCTATCTCTACATTTGGAGCGTCAAGATCTGAGATGGAAATGGGAAAAAAAGAGAAATTGGTAATAAATGGACAACTTTGATTGATAACTTTGTTTTCAATTATTTGCAGGTGGTGTAATATAGTAGTCACAGTATAGTCACCTTGCCCTAAATTGGCCTGGATTAGACTGCTCCGAAAATCCCTTCTTCTGCGACTTACTACTGGACCTGAGGAAATAGAGGAATGCCTGTTACAGATGGATTTCAAAGTCGCAAAGAGGACAAAGTGACACCGGCTGTTACAGTGACAAAAACCTCAACAAAAATACTAAATAATAATGATGTTGAATAATGATCATGTTAGTGAAATACTTTGTGTACAAACTGCACAGTGGCTGCAGTGTCACTCTGGCTTCTCCCCGAAGGTTTCAAAGTGTACTGAAATATGACTGTATAAACAATAAATAAACAATATTTGCACATTCTGAATGGTTTAGCACTGTGACAGTATTGCACAACTAATTGCACCTTACATTCTGCCTACACTACCCTTTTTTAACCATACTTGCTTTATTTTATTTATTTTCTATGCTTAGAGTTAAGTGTGTTCCTTTATTTTAGTTTTGTTAAGGTAACTCACAAAGTAACTTCCATTGCATAGTGTAACCACTATAGTGCAGCAACTGTAACATGTACCAAGGAAGGGGAGGGACCACCTGTATCCCTCACTGACATATTCACAGAGCCAATCAGGCAGAACAATGATGTAGGTGAATGATTTTATTCCAGAGAGCACTGAGACAGTGACTGAGCAATATTCACAACTACTACATATAGTAGATACTGGGCTCTACTACGCTCTGCTCATGCTTCCATGCTTTAATTGTCATGACACAGTCAAATTCCCTGTATGTGCACTCATACTTGGCCAATAAAGCTGATTCTGAATCTGATATCCATTTCCTGGACCTTCCAGGTGCTACAAAGTCTGGAAAAGCTGCTCCAGTTAAAATACAAATGCTCTGTCAAAACATTGATGATTTATGATACTAGATCAGGGTGCAGAAAGGACAGCGTCTGGGTCTGGATTCAGACCTAGGGTCTAAAGGGTAGCTGCATTACACTGACAGCCAGTACAAAAAGTTGACTTTAATCTTTTCACATCATCCACAAATGACTGAAATCAAGGAGAGAGAAATTTTGCTGCACCAGACCTGTAATCATTTGGTTCGGGTTGCTTTCCCCCACATCATTGCTAGCTGTCACTTCAGTGGCACTGGAATTGAAGTCTGTCAGAGGGCAGAAGAGTCCAGTGGTGTTGCAAAGCTCGGTGCGGTTTCCATCTGCTGTACTGTAGACGGTGTACATTGTAGCAAACACTGACGCGTCCCAGGTGAGCACAGCAGACTGTGAGTTACCGCTGTATCTCACATTCTGTGGAGGACAGGGGGCTGGGGAAGAACCAGTGAGATGCTGTTAATGAACAGACGGGAGTGTAATGTTTCAAACGTACAATAAAATGTGTGAAGTCTGCCTTTTCCTGGTCTTCGTATGCTGCTCTGTCAAGCAATACTATCAGACCTGACCGAGGGAGCGTTTGTGTGTATTCCCCCACAGTGCAGAGGTGGGTGGAAAACTGGAAAACTGCTGAACAACTAGCTTTTTTTGAGTAGCAGAATTCAATTATGTAACTTTTGTGGGCGTTTCTTTGTGTTTTAAGTTTTAAGTTACGGTTTTACCTCTGCTATACTGAGAAACACAAAGTGTGTTGTGTCGAACTGAAATATTAAACACTAGAGTTTTTTTAACAGCACCCTACTTTAAAGTGGCAATCTGATTTATTTTTAACTGAATAAATGTATTTTTAAATCATTCTCTATCACAGAATCAAGCCCACTGACGCAACACTTGTTTAAGTGCTTGTGTCATTGTAATATCGCATGTAAAATGTACTGTCTTGTGTTTGATATTCCACTTATGTACAAAGACATTATACATCAAAAGTGTCTCTACTATTTGTAAATGCCATGTTGTAGACTTGAACGTGATTTTCTTATTTTCTTCATATAAAGCTAAATACAAAAAGAGAATATTTGTGAATTTTTACAAGAAAGTCAAGTAAATCAGGGATGAGCACTATGTAAAATTACCTGTGACTCCAGATAGGGCACTGGAAGGCATGCCGGCACCAGCAGAGTTTCTGGCACGGACAGTGAGATTATAAGCTGTGCTGCAAGGCATGGGAAACTCAAAGTATTGTCTGGGCCACCAATAAGAAAAGACATCCATCTGGGCCTGTGGGTTATTTTGGATAAGGCCGGATATGTCTGCTCGATACTCAACATGGGAGCAATTGACATGGTCCCATGTTGTCATGGCCCAATATGTTTTTTCAATCCTCTGCATGCGGACCTTCAGAGAAGTCGGAGGACATGGAACTGAGAAGGAAAGAGACAGTATTTTAATAATGGACTGAGCCCAGTTACATTTTCAGCGCATGTCCTTCAGGTGTAGTTCTCAAAATGAGCAAATACAAAGGTACAGAGAAAAATTTTCTTTTTAGCTTTTGATGTGTACCTGCTCCAGCCTCCAGAGGTTCACTACATGAGCCGTTGCAGACGCTGTTAGAGGCTTCCACTGAGAAATTGTAAATTTTCCCACACTCCAGATATTCAAAGGTACAGGAAGGAGTAGTGCTTTCACAGTAGAGAGCGTCTCCATCCGTAGGTTGAGCACGGCCATAGTACATGACAGCGCCCGCAGTGGGATTCCATGACAGGATGGCAGAGTTGTCCTGACAGTCGATATTCACCGTGAGACCAGATGATGGACAGGGCACTGAAAGGAAGGAGCGTACATTTTAAAAACCTTGCACTTGTGTTATTGGAAAAACTGAAAGACCGCAAACCACAAAAATCACAGATTTTATAGGTTTATAGGAATAGTGAGTGAATCTTCTATTAATCGAATATTTCATTCAGTCATAAAAAATATAAATGTTATCATTACAGATTGCACTGTAAATTATACTGTGACCTGGAAAGGCTCCTTGTGGAAAATCCCCCAACAATTCTTCCTGTCTGAAGAAAGGAGGCTCACCTGTATCAGCCCATTTTCTAAGGCTGAACTGACCTCAAGTTTCAGCTGTGTTTATGGTATGCAAGTAGGGCTGCAACTAATGATTATTTTCAAAATTGATATAGCGGTTGATTATTTCCTCGATTAATCAAGTGATTGCTTGGTTTATATAATGTCAGAAAATGTTGATCAGTGTTTCTCAAACCTGCTGGAAATGATGATGTTCTCAAATGTGTTGTTTTTGTCCACAAACCAAAATTGTTCAGTTTTGATCATTTCTTTGTTATATGGAGCAGAGAAACCCACGCACACACGGGGAGAACATGCAAAACCTCAGTTGACCCTCTACTTGTGAGGCGATAGTGCTGCCTACTACACCACTATGTTCTGAAATCATTTTATCATTATATAATGCATACTTTGGTGAAAGTTTCGATTGGAAAACTCACATCTCTTGTGTTTATGTTGACTTAAAGGAATACTTCACCGATTTGCATTTAGATTTGTATTGAGAAATATCTTCATTCTTTTCTTTGTTACGTGCCCACCAGTGACACTTGGTCCTGTTAGCATAACTGTTTACATTCTGGGAATGAGGTCCCGTCTAAAAAGTGCGGAATTAGCGTTGCAATTTCAAACCTCGGACCAAGTGTCACTGGTGGGAACGTAACAAAAAAAAGAATGACGATATTTCTCGACTCAGGGGAAACTGAGGTTGGAAAGCAAAAATGTATTTACTTATTCTAGTAATACAAAGCTAAATGCAATTCGGTGAAGTGTTTCTTTAAGAGTAATCCTTAAACCAGCATTATAAAGCAAACTCTTGTCAAACTGGGGTCTACCTGTTTGGAAGGATGACAAATAAGGCATGCTGGTGCAGTTGTCTCCACTGGCAGTGATGTTCAAGTCGTACAACTGGCCACAGTGCAGATCAGCCAAGTTGCAGTTGCTCACTGGGGTGTTGCAGGTGGCGACATGTCCATCTTCTCCTGTGGCTGTGAGCAGGTAGGATATGGCCACAGGAGAGGCTCCCCACGTCACCACAGCCCCATTCTCCTCACACAAGTGTTCCACTGTCACATTTGCTGGTACACACGGTGCTACGAGAGGACAGGACATTTTCATCTGTGTTAAGTTTAAATTCACATCAAGCAGAGGAAATGTAGTACGTGCGAGTTTGTTGTCCCGAAAGCACAGAAAGTACCTGTTTTGATCTTCGTTGGTGGACTTCTGAGATTGCTGCATTTGTCAGAGGTAGCGGACACGATGACGCTGTACTGCATGTCGCAGGTGATGTTCTCCAACAGACAAGAATCAGAGGAGCTGTGACAGGAAATAAGGGTGTGGTTCTGATTCTCGGCAGTCACCACGTAGTCGGTTGTGTCCACTGTATTATCCCATTCAACCAGGATGGTGTCACTGTTGCATTGTGTCTCTACACTAACGGAGGTCAGAGCACAAGGACCTAGAGGACAGGGCACATATGATTAAAGATAAATTACTAGTACTACAACAAAAATGAGACCACATTGTATTAAATGTTACAACTATGCTGCCAGCCAGCAGACAGAGGAAATCAGTTTAAAACATTTAAATCATTGGACAACGTGCCCGTCTCTGGTGGACCACAAGATAAAATTGGTTATAAGGTAATTATTGGCATCACAACCTGGAATCAATTTATTCACATTCCCATTTTTGTTGTCCTTCAAACATTTAATTTGTTACCCAGGTCCAGAGTACGCAGTAATAACATTGTAAAATTAAAGTAATAACATTGCTAAAAAAACTAAAGACCCCAAGAAGGAAAACAATCAATGACTGAATAAACAAACAACCTCAAACCTTATCATAAATAGAACATATAGTTAAAAACTAAGCATTTAAGTGCATGGGGCAGATTTTTAGTGAACTTTTAGTATATTATAAACAGAAAGGGCAAGCTGTGACCCCATGGCACAGCGTCATTTATAGGACCTTCAATGTCAGTGTTTTATTTCAAGTTTACTTGATTAATTAATTAAATGAAATGCTTACAATTAACCCTTCAATGACTTCACTCAAAAATATCGATTAAATACCTGTCACAAGCTCAAAGATGCTGCTCTGGTTACTGTGGCAGTGTGTGTTGGCAGCAGTGACGCGGAAGGTGTAACGTGTCCCACAGTTCAGATCCAAGACTTCACAGTGAGAGGAGGTGCTGGTGCAGCTGGAGTTGTGTCCGTCCGATCCTTCGGCGTACACTAAATAGTGATGTGCCCCTTCAGACGTTTCCCACATCACGTTGGCCGAGTTCGCCACACAGTCCAGATCGCCCGTGGCATTGCTCGGCGAACACGGAGCTGTGGAGGGTGAAATGGAAAGGACTGAGCATCCAGACTGAATACTGTAAGAACTGTTTACATTATTGCAACTAACTGTTACACAAGATTAGATGTGACTTTTCTAAGCATGAGTGAAATGTCTTTTCATATTATTCTGTTTTTGTTTGCTTCGTTCTGATCTGGATATGCTTACAATACACACAACTCTCTTGTTTTAGAGCATTTTAGAGTTCAAAAGCTTTGCAGACTCAATTTTAGTTTGAAAACCTTGAGGCAGTGTTTTTAGTCTGGACAGGTAGAAACTGAGGCCTTTCGTTCTTATTTTCCACAACACGACTATTAGCTGTTAAGGAAAAGCGTCATCAACATTTAATTTCAGTTTCATCTAATCGCGATAAAAAAAAGAAATGTCTGCTCTGACTTTTTACTACTGTTGTTTCTACAACCACAGAGAAGAAAATCAGCCTAGTGCCCCCAAATGGAGAACTGTACGTCTTTAAGTGGACACATGAAAAAATAATAGGTGCAGCCTTATAAAGCCTGTTCCAGTGCATCACAGTACTTGATTACCATAATACAGCTGACTGCTTGAAGTTTACCTGAGCATGTCTTCACCACAGCACTCAGCGTGCTCTCACAGCCATCTCTTACAGACAACACAGTGACGTTGTATTTCTGTCCACATGGTAGATTGTTAATAGTGCAAGAAGTGCCGGTGGAGTTACAGTAGTGTCTCGCCCCAGTCTTGCTAACAGCCAGCGCATGGAAGTACTGGGCATCAGGGTTCGGAGCCCAAGAGATGGTTAAAGCACCTTCAGCACACTCTGTATTAACGATCACATTCTGAGGTGTACAAGGAGCTGAGGGGAAGAAAGAGCAAGAGCACAGAGTTAATACAGGAAACCAGAGAAATCCACATCGATAACCCACCACAAAGATGAGGAATTTACAGCACCTGTCCTAACGTAAGACACGTCACTCGCTACACTTGAACAGTACTCATCGAGGCCGAACACGGTCACATGGTAGGTCTGTCCACACTGAAGGTCACTCAGATCACAGTGGGTCATGGTGCTGTTACACTCCGTCTGATGACTTCCATCTGCTGTGACACCCACTGCAACATAGGACATTGCTCCACTGGCTTGCACCCATGTCACTGCAACAGTGTTTGAGTCACACTGTAGGGTAGCCTGGACATTAGTGGGGGTGCAGGGCACTGGGGGGAGAGAGGACAGAAGGTGTTAGAGGTTTTTTTTTTTATAAAAACACGGGACAAACATGAAAGAAGACCCAATGGACAAACAAACTCAGGTGCTGCCTCAATAATTCTTTAAAAAGATAAAATTGATTTAATAAACCAGAACCAAAGGAACCTGCTCACTGTACTAGCTAATCCTGGAAGTAGTCAGTGGTGTATCAGTAGTGTTGGTCAGTGAGTTGACTGAAATCCATTTGCAAATGAAAAAGGCCAACGTTAAAACTGAGTTTTAAGGTCCAGTGTGTAAAACCTAGAAGGGTTTATTTACTTAAATCAAATATACTACCCTTAAATATCTGTATAATTGTTTCAAATCCATCAGTTTTCAAAGCATTGAATAAGCCTTTTTTTATATATTTCAGGAGAGGACTTCATCATGCCGAGGCAAAAGGCCGACTCGACCAACACGAACCTGATGTGATAAAACCTCTGTATCTGTAGGGACCTCATTAGCTGCCGGACAACTCACAAGCAAAGGCCACCGTAGTTTACCGACACACTTGGGAAAGCCGTTACAATCTCACTCTCACTATTAGATGTCACTAATTGTTGGAATGGTTATTTCCATCTCACATTTCTTAATAGCAAAAGACCAGCAAATGTATACTTTCCTAAAAGGTCCTAAGTGTAGTGGATGGAACCCCTTATATTTAGATCCCACAGTGGCATCAGTCTCAACGCACAAGACAGGAATCGTTGTGTGGCACCTTGTACCAGCAAAATGCTGTGATCTAAGTCATCATATTTACTCACCTGAGAGCAGGTCCAGGTACGCGTGACTGTTGTCACACTGTCCATCCAGAGTGGTCACTGTCAGGTTGTAGAGTTGACCACAGTGCAGACTGTGCAGCTGACAACTGTTTTCATAGCTGTTGCATGTAGTCATGTGACCGCCAGGCCCAGAGGCTTGCACCAAGTATGAGGACATAACCTCTTCCTCGTCCCACCTCACCACGGCCGTGTCATTGCTGCAGATCATCACTGCGCTCACGTGCTGTGGTACACACCGCACTACAGACAGACAAGTAAGAAAGGTATTTAACATGTCTTACATCATAGGACACATGTCTAATGAAACTTCAGCATTATCCTGATAAACGAAATACAGAATTCTTACATGAGCTAATGTCCACATCAGAGCTTTCGCCGCTTCTACACGTCTCGTCTGAGGCCGAAACAGTGATGGAGTAGTTGAGGCCACACAGCAAGTCGCTGAAAACGCACGTCGGCTCGCTGCTGTTGCATGTTGAGGCATAGCCACCGTTGCCCTGGGCAACTGTGGTGTATGACGACGCCCCTTTGCTTGCCTCCCAAGAGACGGCCACAGCACCGGACTCACAATTCAGGTGGGCTTCCACCATCTGTGGTACGCAAGGTACTGAACAGGCACATGCAGACAAATATTAACCTCATAGCATGATTCAGGATCAATATTATTACTTCTAACTATAACTACTGCTAAAAGGCAAGTATATCTATAAGAACAAAATTTTTCTTCGTTATTTAAGTGAGCTTAATTAAAAAAAAAAAAAAAAACACAGCTATCAATCAAGAAGTTGACTTATTCCTACCTGCTTGTAGCTGCGTAGTGGCACTCCGCGATACATTGCACTTGTCATTGACGGCAAGCACACTGATGTTGTAGGTGTAGCCACACATGAGGTCAGGGAGGAGGCAGGACTGTGATGTCGTCTTACAGCTGGCTTCATGTTCCTCCATGCCAAATGCTTCCACAATGTAGGAGTCTGCCCCCACGCTGGCCTGCCACTCAACCTGGGCCGTGTTAGTAGAGCAGTTCAGGACGGCCTCAACGTTAGCAGGAGGACAAGGGACTGGTGGAGGGAAGAGAGGATGTTTGTGATCAATGTCAGCGTCTTCAGAGAACAGCTAATGTAAATTAAGTCACTTTGTCACAAATTGTTTAAAAACTTTTCCATGGATTCCAGAATGACAACATAACTGCAGATCATTTAAGAAAATTTATCAATACAATTATAATGTTGTGCTGACTAGAGAAAGCAGAGAGAGCACAAACCTTTCACCAAGGCTGCTCATTTCACTCAAGTGGTGATCTGTACTTGGATCACCACCAAAATGTATTCATTTCTTCCATGGGCCATAACCTACTCACCTAAAAATTTCATTAAAGTCTGTCCTTTCACATTATGAACGTATTTAAGGTGCTATTTAGAGAGTTTACCTGACTCCACCTCCAGACTGGTGCTTGGAGAACTGTCGCACTGCTCATTGGAGGCAACAGTAATCACATTATAGATCAGGCCACACTGCACATTCTGTATCTCGCAGTTGGTCAAGTTGGAGCTGCAGGTGGACGCATGGCCGTTAGAAGCACGGGCTGTTGCTGTGTAATCCAGGGCACCTCCTGAGGAGGTCCAGGCCACGTTAATGAAGTTAGTGACACAGTCCAGAACCACATTGCCGATGGCAGGGGTGCAAGGAACTGAGCGGGGGAGGGAAGAAATAGAGACTCGGTCAGTGACACAGTCACATATTATTCAAATAATGTTCTGAGATCCAGATTGTTGTACCTGATTTGAATTCCTTAGAAGGACTAGCCAAACTGGAGCAGATATTGTCCTCTGCTATCATCTGGACAAAGTAGGTCCGCCCGCAGGTCAGGTTGGTCAAACGACACATTTCATTTGTGCTGTCACAGGCGGAGAAATCTCCCAGAGTGCTCTGAGCCATCACTTGGTAAAACAGGGCCCCATTGCTGGCACTCCAGGACACAACGGCTTCGTTTGCAGAGCAGTCCATCGACACGTCCATGTCAGTAGGAACACAAGGCACTGGAGAAAACAAGAGGGATTAGCTCATCATATGACGAGTAAACAAAACCAAATCAAGTTGCAGGGATATCGAATCAAAATATTTTGCACTTGAACTGACTATAATTTATTTCCCCCATTCATTAAAACAACCTGTTATGAATCTACTTTTACAGCTGATTCACTTGAGATGGTGATAAAGAACAAGAACTGCACAACAAACACTGCTCTCACTAGACCACACCACACATAACCAGGCTCCTCATTCCTCCCTTCCACATGCAATATACTGTAAATTTTCAGTGCAATATACTTAATATTTATACTGTAAATATGAAGTCCTGTATATATTCTGCAAACTGTCTATAATGTACATTCTCCATTCTATTTTAGCAAATTTATAGCGTAAGTTTTAATATCTTTTTATGTTGTAATTTTTTTTGGTAATGCATGTTTATTATCTCTATCTTTACTGTCTTTGCTGCTGTAACAATGTAAATTTCCCCACTGCGGGACAAATAAAGGACTATCTTACCTTATCTTATCTTAAGAAGAATAGAGAAATATCAATACAGCAAATATAATAGCAATTGATCCAAACTAGTTTCATAAACTGTATTCACTTTTGTTAACCCACCTGATTGCAGGATCGTAGGCTCACTGGGGTCAGAGTTACACTCATCATTGGAGGCAACCACAGTCACGGTGTAGTTCTTTCCACAGGCGACGTTAGAAATGCCGCAGGGCTCACCGGCGGACCAGCAGCTCTTAGACTGGCCATCCTCCAGTGTAATTGTGGCAGTGTAGAAGTCAGCATCAGCTGAGCTGATCCACGACACCAAAGCAATGTTTGAGAGGCAGTTCATGGAGCTGGAGATGCCAGTGGGTGGGCAAGGCTCTGAGGGATCGATCAATCAATCAGTCTTTATTTGCATAGCACTTTTCATACAGATCAAATCTAACACACCTGTGTTAAGACATTGTTCATACAGAACTGAAAACATAACGCCAGTGTTTCAGGGGGATAGAATGAGAGGAATCTACCTGACTTAAGCACCAAGGGCTGACTGGGTTGACTTGTGCACTCAGAGTCGACCGCCTGAACAGACAGATAGTAATCCTGACCACACTGGAATTCTGAAAAGTAAGTCCAGGTGTCGTTGGTAGAGAGCTGCACTTTGTGGCCACTGCTGGTCTCTGCAGTCACGAGGTAGAGGTCTGCCTCTTCAGTGCCATTCCACGTCAGTGATACCACCTTAAAAATAGACGATTAAGTTTCGATTTTAGTCAAGAAGAAAATAATAATCAATCAAATCTTTATTGACCCTAGGGTTAGGGTGAAAAAGAGTTATACATTACCTCACAGATCCAAAACAGAATTGATTATTAAATTATTTCTATGTAAGAGAAAAGACAGAATATTCACCTTTGTGCTGCAGTTTATTGATGATGTCAAGCCATATGGTATGCATGGAGCTGAAAATGGCAGACACACAGCTTATTTGTGATTATGGTGGCATATACAATTGTTTCCATCATCAAATTTTCTGATGGTCATTGTGGAATCCTTATTTGATATATAAAATTGTACATAACAATACAGTGGAGATGCTACAACTATGGGAGGTTTGTCATGTCTGTGTAGAAATGTTTTGAATGATAAATCAAGTGTCATAATTGTAACTAACTCGAACCCTTAAGAATTAGATTTCATACTTTTATAGTAATGTGCGTACTTTATTGTGACCAATAACATTTATCTCAGAATGGGCATGTTTTCACATAATATTTAGGGGAATGCTGGACACTTACCCATCCGTATTGAGGTTGTGTTGCTTGGCAAGCTGCTGCAGTTGTAGTCCATGGCAATGACTTGAACTGTGTAGACCTTTCCACATTGCAAGTCATTCCAGGTGACGCTGGTGGTGTTTGTGCTATACGAGTGGACGGTGCCATGCGGTTCCGTTGCAAAGGCCAAGTACATCTCTGCTCCGTCGCTGCTGGCCCAGCTGAGCATACCCATACTGTTGTCACAGTGGATGATGCTCTGGACATGCATCGGGACGCAGGGAGCTGAGGAGAAAATAATCAGTGGAATCGCTGTGAACCCATGCATGTTTTATGAGACAAAAAAATATAAAATGAGTCATGTACTTGTCTTGAATTCTGCGGGCAGACTCATGTGGCTGAAACATCGATCATCCTGGGCTTTCACAGTGAAGCTAAACAGTTGTCCACAGGGCAGATGAACATCGATCGTTGTCTCATTTGTTTGGTAGAACATGACGTACCCCAGGTCTCCCATAGCCTCCACCATATAGTTTGACGCTCCCGCAGCTGCCGACCAATGCAGTGCCACCGTGTCGTTGTCACATGTCCCCCAGACCATCAGGCCAGTTGGCTGGCAGGGTTCTGGTGAAGGAGTTAAAGGGAAACGTCACTGCTTCAGCATAACATTGCAATTCAGGATTCATTTTCGAGTTGATTAGTCCCTTAGCCCTTCATTCAGCCCTTCAACATTTTGACTTTGAACAATAACAAATACTTGAATGCACCATACCTTAGAATTGTGTGGTCATTATTTTAAGTAATAAATAATTAAATAACATTAATAAAGAACGCCATTGAATATTATCACCTTGATTTAGAGAGAATAAAATACAAATATCATAAAATACAAATAAAATGCCAATACCAATTAAATTAACATCAATGTGAATGTGAATAACAGTGACAAAACTCTTGTGACGTCAAACCTTACTGACGTGCCAATGAATAAAAAACAAAGAAGATGTCTCATGTAACTATTATTAACAATCTCACATCAAGAATCATACAATTTTTTTGATCCAGTACTAGCAATAACACTCCAGTAATTCACATATGTGCAGTATCTTATGCAATCCTTCACAATATATACACTATAAATAGTAAACCTGTGTATATTCTGGTCACCCACTCTCTACACTGCATATTTTGTTCTATTTTTGTTGTAACAATATTTAATGTTTTTCTATACTATACATTCATTGATGTTAAAATGCATCTTTTCATGCATGTCTTTGCAAAACTCGTTAATTAGTGGTTAAGTGATAAATCTTTGTACCTGTCTGAATCGTCACAGTGCTGCTGGTTTCACTGGAACAACCATCAACATACGCAGTCACAGAGAATTCGTAGGTTTCCCCACAAAGCAGGTCGGGGAACACACAGGTGGAGTTGGTGGAGTTAAAGTGCAGAGTGTGCATGCTGCAGGTTGCAGTCACCACGTAGAGCTTCATTCCCTTAGCTTCTTCCCAGAAAAGGTTGGCCGTACCCGTCCCACACTGTTGGTCCACTTGCAGATACATGGGTTGACAAGGACCTGGACATGATGTAAATTTTAGTCTCACCAATCACAGAAAATGTGAGACATCTTATGTTTGTTGTATTGAACTCAGAATAAATGCACTTCCCCTTCATCTGCTCGGACTAACTAATGAGGTGTTGGTCTACTCACGTGTGCTGAAGGTGACCGCAGTCTGCCTCTCGACTTGGCAGTGGTCACAAATGGTTGTGAGGCTGATGGTGTATGTCAGACCACATTGCAGCTCGGTGAGTTGACACTGGAGGTCACTGGTCTCACAGGAAGCTCGGTAGCCCTCAAGTGTTACGGCAGTCATGATGTACGAGGTGGCGCCGTCGCTCGGGTTCCAGGAGATTACAGCTGAGTTGTTGTCGCAGTTCATGTCAGCCAACACGTGGACAGTTACACAGGGAGCTGGATACAGAGGAGAATGTGGTCAGAGGGAGACAGAACATGAATAAGGCTGCATTTAATTATTTCTAAAGATTTTTGAAAACCTAAACACATACTTTCTACCATCGAAACGTTGTTGTGTTAAGTGAATTTACTTTGTTGCTTATTTGCAAAAAAAGAAAATAGAGCTTGACAATACTTAAATTATAAAGATATAACCTGTGATTAATCTGTTCCTCAGAACCTGAGCACAGGCGAAAAAGTTCACCTGATATTAATCACATTTTTATCACATGCTAAAAATTGTATTATTTTGTGATTAACACCAGTTTTTAAGTCCATATTAACAATTTAAAGGAGCTCTTACCAGTTTGTCTTGACTGAGGATCAAAGTAATGCAAATAAAGTAACTTTACAAAGTTGACTTATTTGATTTATTTGATTATTTCTAATCCAAAGAAGTGCAATAAGCCTGATAAACACAGAAATGTTAATGCAAAAGCATTTGCACTTGGCAGGAGTTCCATTTTAGTTGCCTCTGTTTCTCTGTTTCATACAGGCTGTGATTTAGGGCAGTGGTGTTAACAAATGCAAACAGCCTGAACTTTTACTGACAGAGTCAGTCTGTGACACCAAGAAGCAGAAGAATTTCTCACCGTCTCAGCAGCTGCAGCTTAATTTATTTATTTAGATTCACTTCCTGACTAAGTGATTGATCCACATTTTTTTCCCCTGAAGTTGTTCCGTATTTGAACGATCATCAACTTGTCTTTAAAAGAGTTCACACTGGCCGACAAGACATTCTCAGAAAGATTCACTTGTGAACAGCGTAACAAAGGTAAACTAAAGTGCATTATATAGCACATTATTTAGTTGAACTGAAGCCACAACTGCAGGTGCAATACCTGCGACGAGTAAAACAGTGTTGGAGGCGCTGCTGTTGAGCGTCTCTCCGATGGCAATGACGCTGGTGTAGTAGGTCACTCCACAGTGAAGATCTTCTATGTTACAGAAGGTGTCAACATTGTAGCAGGACAGGGAGTGGCCATCTTGCCCAGCGAGTTGGACCATGAAGCCAACCGCATCAAAATTGGCCTCCCACGTCACGGTTCCCGTGTTGGTCTGACAGTCGACACTGGTCTGCACATTGTTGGGTGGGCAAGGTTCTGTTGACAGAAAAGTAAGGACAGGTTTAAAGATGTTCACAATATCTCTTAGACAGAAAAAATAAACACAAATCTGATGATCTGTGTTTTATTTATAAACTGACACTAAACATTGCATGACCTACATTTGGAAGATGCAGACTACAAGCACGTTGTCTCACCTGTTGTAATGTCAGCTGCATTGGTCGCGGTGGTCATGCCTTGACACACCTGGTTGTTTGCTGTGACACTGATGTTGTACGACTGGCCACATTGCAGGTCATACAAGGCACAGTTGTTATCACTAGTGTTGCAAGAGATGAGTAGGCCCTGCGCTGTCATTCCCTCCACTGAGTAGTTATCAGCACCAACCGCCAAGTCCCACATTACCTGGCCGATGCCATGGTTGTACACTGTGGTGATGTTTTCAGGGATGCATGGCTCTGGAAAAGAGGACAGAGAAGAGAAAAAAAGTGTTCAGGCGTTAAGGAAAACAAAAATGAGTCGAGAATCTGGAGGATTGTTTAAAAATGGAAAAAAACTGATAAATATCATAATACTGTACATGAATTAGTGCAATTCTGTTTGACTAATTTTATACTGTAAAATCTGCATGAACAGCAAGATCTTAAACACAAACCATGGCGTTTTACATGTTTCTTTACTCTATTTTATCAAGATACTGACACTGAGCTCTGTATAATTATTCTAACACGCTAAATATGAATCACAAAAACAATAAAAGTGAGTTGGACTACTCGTTTATTAAATCGTATCAGCCCAATGGGTGAGGATTATAAATTAATTGATTATGTACGTGTGCCACGTGAGGATGATGACTTTGTACATCAGATGTATGTTGTACTGCAGTTGGAAATTGGTAACACGTTTTTTGATTAAAAGCAAGAGTAAAAAAAAAAAGAGAAACTGTATATTGCCCTCAAGTAGACATATGGCATTTTCAAATCCCAACTGCAGTCTAGCAAAGTTAAACAGCATCATGTATCATAACATAAATGTCTAAGCATGCAGACAGCATCACTAAACCTGTGTGTGCTGTTGCTCACCAGTCAACAGTTGTCCTGTTACGTGTGCAACGCTGCTGCATTTATGTCCCACTGCGCTCACAGACACAGAGTAGCTCTCACCGCAGCGCAGCCCTTCCAGCTTACAGTTGGTCATGTTGGTGTCAAGGGTGACGTTGCCTGACGCGGCAACAGCGTTCACCACGTACGACAATGCTCCGTCACTCTCATACCACGCCACCCTGGCGGTCTGCGAGGGGCAGTCAAAATATGCCTGGATATGTGTTGGTTCGCAGGGAACTGAGAGAGGAACAGATGATAAGATGACACACATGTCTACAATGATATTTATATGTAAAAAAAAAACAATAAAAACAAGACATACAAACTTGTTTAAGAGTGAGTGAATGTTATGGTATATTATAGTAATATACTATGAATTATACAATAGGATTAGCAATATATATAACCTTCAAAGAATCACTTACTATGTTTGCATGGACACAAATAATTGGAAAATAAAATTCCCTGATTGGAATAAAACTAAAATAACTTAAACAATTGCTGGAGATGGACCAAAACATGGCGAGAGCAGGAACAAAAAACTGGTGTATGGTTAGTTTTCTTATGAGAGACTTTAAAAGAACTCTGGATTGTAGGTTAGTTTTTTGATTAAAATAAAAGTTAGTTGATTAAATAGGAATGAGCCAAATCATGCTTTGGGTTATTTATGGGATAGGGTTAGCGTTTCAAATAGCTTGAATGTGTTAACAACTCCAAAGTTAAAAAAGGTCTAAAATTACTGTATCAGCCTGATATCGGTATCGGTACATACTTGAGGTTGGTAATCGTTGTTGTTATTAACGTGAGGAGTAACTCTGTTATTACAGGTGCTTTAACATTTGAAGGGAATTAGTAACATCTAATGGTAAGACTTCATTCATTCATTCATTGTCTACTGATTTATCCTCCACATGAGGGTCACAGGGCCACTGGAGCCAATCCCAGCTGACACCGGGCAAAAGACGAGGGTTCCACCCTGCACAGGTCGCCAGTCAAAGGCAGGACTTAGAGACAAACGACAAACAACCATTCATTCTCACATTTACACCTACAGTCAATTCAGTGTCCAGTTCACCTCCACATGTTTCTGGACTGTGGAAGTAAACTGGAGAAGTTGGAAAAAAACATAAACACAAGGGGGATCATCACAAACCTGGAAGGCAACAGTGCTGAACACTGGTGATCAGACATGAAAAAGTGATATGGTGCCATCACTACAATTAAATGCAGGAGCGTAGCTTCATTGTGGTGATCAAAAGTATTGTTTGAGGAGCATAACGTAGGCCCACTTTTGAAAAAAAAGACAAGTAAATGGTGGCACGGCAAAGGGTCAAGCGACAACGGTGTTTGTACAAAATGCAGATTAGAAGTGGAGCTTCTACTCATACTTGTGGACAAAGTCTGCACATGTCAAAATAGTTTATTTCGGATTAAAAGTTTGATGCTTGTATGTACATTTTATTTAACTCCGAAACTTTTGAGATTAAAATGTCTAAGACATACAGTAGGTCACGGCCCACGGGCCACACCCGGCCCCCCTGTAAATTTCATCCGGCCTGCCACTTTGATATTTATAGCTTTTTTCACCTGACCATTTTAACCCCTGGTCTAAGATATGAAAACCATATTATAGGTGCTTATAGGACAGAGAGGAATCCTTTCTCTACTTGACTGGTCACTATTATGTAGTGAGAGTTACCTGAGGGCAATTCAACCACATGACTGGTTGGGCTGTCACATAGACCATCAGAAGAGATCACAGAGATGCGGTAGATCTGGCCGCAGCCGATCCCAGCCACATTGCAGCTGCCCTCCGTTGCGCCCTGACAGGTTGTGGTCTGACCGTAGCTGTCATGCACTGTGGCGACGTACGAGTCAGCTCCTGCACTCTCGGACCAGCTCACAACCAGGGAATTGGCCTCACAGTCCACCACTGAGGAGATGTTTTCTGGGGTGCACGGCGCTGGTGAGAGGAGGTGGAGAGAACATATTTTTGTTATTAGATGTTTCGGATGTTTGTAATGACAGAAAAATATTTCATTTTACAGATCAACAACTGGTTTACAGTCACAGAAGCAGAGTATAGTACAGCCACACCCACACTCTCACTCTACTTATCACTGGTTCATGCACATGGTAATGTAGGCGGAGCCATTCTCCTTTGCTTCCGCATCAATACACGTAACGCATGTGATTTTATGTGCTGTAAAATTATGGCAACCTCCTCAAATAAACTTGCCTGAAGTACACATAAAAGGCTTATTCTAAGGCTATGTAAACCATTATATACTTACACACTATTACACACTTATACAAACACACTTATGAGTAGGATGTTAAATTTCTGCCCTCAAACCCTCCTAAATGTTACACACTAAACTACAAAAATGCACAGTTACTTCCTGAAATCTGTGCTGGTTGACTTTTTGCTACACGTTTGAACAGATTGATTAAACACACTGTAACACAGCTTTACAAGGAAGTACATGCACACGCTTGTGAATAACAGTATTATGTCAGTGCACACCTGTCTTGATGGTCACACTTTCACTGGGTCGGCTCTTGCAGCCTTGGTCTTCTACTGTCACAGTCGCATTGTAGAGCTGCCCACAGCGTAGGCCTGTCAGCTCGCACTCCTTCTGAAAGGAGATGCACTCGTCCTCGTGGCCATCGGCACTCACAGCTCTCACTCGGTAAAGACCCCAGCCTTTGCTGTAGTCCCACGTCATGGTGGCAACATTGTTAATGCAGTTCAAACTGGCTTCGAGGTTGTCAGGAATGCATAACACTATGGGGAGAGGTTCATACAGCAATTAACTTCTGCATCATTTTGATTCATTTTAACTCTCATGTACTTTAAATACACTGTACCCGTCCTGGTGATGTGCATTTCATTCTGGGAGCTGTTGCAGACTCGTCCCTCAGCCATGAGGTGCAGTGTGTAGAATTCTCCACATGCGAGGTCACTGATGCTGCAGCTATTGTCTGCTGTGCTGCAGCAAGTTGTTTGTCCATTCATGTCCTCCAGTGTGGCCTTGTACTTTACTGCGCCATAAACTGCTGACCAGGTGATATTGACTGCGGCGATGTCACAGGACACTGTAGTTTCTACATTTGCTGGGGGACATGGAGCTAGGGGAAGGAGAAGCCATTTTAAAACTTTCACTTGCACAAACCCCTTCCTTTTCCCTTTTACAGCAAAACAGTGTTTTACCTGTCTCTGATGTGACAGCATTGCTGGGTGAACTGGAGCACTGATGGTCACGTGCCATTAGGGCGAAGGTGAGGTTCTGGCTGCACTTCAGCTCCGGCAGAGAACACACCCCCTCTGATGAGTCATTGCACACAAACGTCTGGACGGCACCTTGGCTGTCTGTCACCACAGAGACATAGTCCTCAGCCCCTGTAGACTCCTCATACATCAGCCAGGCTGAGTTCGACAGGCAGTCGATCTCCACATCAGAGACCTTGGGTATGCAGGGAACTGGAGATAACAGGTAAGGAAGGATCAGAAAATGTGCACATACATAAAATACGAGGATTTTAAAACACGTTGGATGGTTAAAATAATACCATCTTTTTAAGTTTTACAAAACTTTATGCCATTTTGTACATGTATAACATGATTACTTTTTTTAGTTTCGCTAAATATTTTGTCCTAATTTAGTTTCTATTCTTATTTTAATTATTTTGTTACAATTTTACTGGTCCTTTTATCTCATCTCATCTGAGAAAAATTCAGGGTCCATCAAGAATTATGCGAGGGTTTTAAAATTAGTCTGAAGTAATAACAGAAATCCTTTCCTGTAATGGCTTGCCCTCACTGACAGAATTGCTGTATAAAAGAAAATAAATGGAAATAAGATAAATAAAAGAAATCAAAAGATATGTAATACAAGCATTTGTTAGACCCACAGGTGCACAATGATCGCTTTATTTTCATTAAATTATATTGAATTAAACTAAAAATATTACTGATCCTTGCCTGTTGTGATCATTTGTGTGAGGCTGTCTCTGCCCACACATCCATCCCTGGACGGTGTGATGGTGATGTTGTACTCTGTCCCACAATCCAGTGGGCTCAGGTCACAGCTGCTGCTTGTGCCAGTGCAATTGTGCCTGTAACCCATTTTGTCAACCGCCGTCACCGTGTGCACGACTCCCGCCACGCTGGCGTTCCAGGCCACGGACACAACTCCGGTGCTGCAGTCAGTGGTAGTAAGGAAGGACGAGAGAGGGCAGGGAGCTGTGCAGAAAACGAGAGAAGATGAAGAAGTAGAAGAAGAGAACATTGTTGAGGCGAGGATACAAGATGACAAAACTGTACAAAAAAAAAACTTGTGTGAAAAAAAAAAACGTTAAAATAAAATAAATCATTTAAGGTTAAAGATATAATGTAAACCCTGACCAAACTTAAATATGGATATACCTACAGTATATTCTAGCTTTATAACTTTTTTTAAACATTTTTAAAGATGGAAAAGAACAAGACCACATTTGTGCATTACATAGCATTTCTGATTATTATTACTTCCATTTCCAACACCTACGATTGCTTTAGAGGGGTAAAGGACCCATTCACCTTTATCTTCAGGAGTTCGTTGTAGGCAACTAGACTTTACTGAGTCAAGACGTTTCACCTCTCATCCAAGAGGCCTATTCACTTCTGAATAACCGGTGGAAAAATGGAGATATTTTCAGACGACTGGAACCCTGTCTAGAGAGTCGTTCTGTGAAACTATCCAGGTCATTCACACCTGACCCAGTTTCAGGTGTTTGACCTTGCCCAAAACCCACACGTACACAGGGTAACTGTGCAAACTCCAGATATAAAGGCCCTCGGGCCAAAGCGACTCCATATTAAAGCATAAAAATACAGACAACTTAAACGTCACCTGGAGCTCTACCAACCTGTAAAGATCTGTTCTTGGGGACTATGGGAGCTGTTGCAGGAGTTATCCATGGCCATGACTGAAACGTTGTACATCATATCACACTGCAGGTTGCTCATTACACTGTGATGCTGATCTGCCACGCAGGTGCTGATGTGGCCTTGACTGCTGGACAGGGAGGTACAGAACTGTAAAGCGTGTCCCGTGGACTCCCAGGTGATGTTTAGGACACCATCCCGACAGTCCAAATGGTGCTGTATGTTCTGTGGCACACAAGGAGCTGAAGAGAGAGAGCACATGAGTGTGTGCATGTGGGCACAGGAGGATGAACTTCAGATTTCAGACTTCATGTCATTTAAGTTAAATTAATGCAGCAGCAGTTTCAAGGGAAAATTACCTGCAAAAATGTATGATCACTGTATAGATTATATTGTATATATGTTGCATTTCATGGTGAAGGTTTTATTTACTTACTTTGTAATAATAATCTGTGACTACATTGTTTGTCTGGTACATTTTTAAGACTTTATACATAAAAAATGTATTATTACAGTGAAGCTGCAGTATTTAGATACCATTTCAAAACATACATGTGTTGTTGTCGCTGATTTAATAGAAAGTAAACAATAACAATAACATCTTTAATTAAAACAGTTCAAGCAGGGAGCGCCAAAGACGAAATGGGTCTTGGATTTCAGATATAGTATATTGTGAATAAGAGTAATACTTATTTTAAGTACATACTGTATGTAAACTTCAGCCTGTTCTAATATTGCTTCTGAATCAATCGATATTCAAAACAGTGCACTTGCTTCACAAAAGCCAGACTCAGACATGGCTCAGGCTTATAAACCCACCTGTACTAAACACTTTGACGTTACTCTTGTCTCCAAAACACGTATCATCCACACCCACAGCGTAGACGTGGTACTGCTGCCCACAGGGCAATTGGAATATCTGGCAGCTGGTGCTGCTGGTGTTGCAGGACCACTTGCTGCCCTCTGCATTCTCAGCCACAGCCATGTAGGAGGCCGAGCCCACCGAGGGCTGCCACATCAGCATGATGTCATTTGATTCACAGATGGAGAAGACCCTAAGGTTGATGGGAGGGCAGGGAGCTGGAGAAGAATAGCCCAGTCACCTTCATTGCATGCATCACACGAGCATTTACATACAGTATAATGTAAACACACAAAAACAAAAATAACAATCGGTTGAGTGAAAACCGTGGGGGTGTTAATTAATATCACCATACCTGAGGTGATTCTGTTCCACTCCTGGGCTCGGCTGGGGCAGTTATGTCCCTGTCCACTGACCGACACAATGTAGGTCTCTCCACATTGCAGAGAGGTGATGTTACAGGAGGAGCCACCGGTGGAGCAGGTCTGCTGTGGTGCGCTGGAAGACGGAACGGCTGAGGCATTGTAGTACAAGATGCCACTGCCAGGCGTCCAGGACACAGTGGCAGTGTGAGTTTTGCAGTCCATTGTGGTCATTAGACCACTGTGGGGACAAGGACCTAGCATACATAGCAGAATGTCATGTGGATATGCAATGTATAAACAACTTTTTTTTTCTGTTTCTCAAGTTCTGTTGATTCCTGATTTTAAATTGACCGTATAAGCAGATTTAAAATGTGTGAATATTCAAATGGCATGATTCTTTAACCAAATCACAGCATGACTGTTGGTCTTCGTGAACAGAAATTATGTAATATTCAGGGTTCAGAATGTGCACAGAATGTGCTGACACAGCTTAAGATGGGAGGGTAACTTGTATGAGCAGCCTCGCCCACAGCGTCCACTTTTATTCATTTGCAGCATGCTCTGCATCTGGACAAGTGATCATCCTTGGGATCTTAGGCAAGAAAGTCTTTGTAATTTTCTTTGGTGAGCCAGAGATTCTAGAATTTGCATTTCGCAGGCACCTTGTAATTTGCTCTCTCTTGCCTAATTTTACTTGCTCATTGTTTTGCATGGAATCTCACGTCAACGGCGGAGAGACACAGTGGACAGTGTCCACAACACCGCTAGTAATCATGACTCCACGTTTGTTCAGTGTAGGCCTATAGTCTACGTACATCAAGCAATGCGGGCCATTAAACAGTAGGTGGTGTCATAACAAACAAGGGAGACATTTACCTATCAACTTAACTTCTTTCTTGCACAAATTTAGGGTGATTTTTACAACAGTTATTATTCATTTAAGTATTGCTTCTTTAAGCAGTAGAATTCACTTCTGTGTCTTTTTGTTGGCACTTCTTTGTGTCTTTAGTCGTGCTCAAACTTGTTTGCAGTCGTCCCACTTTACTAGCACAACGTTGCCGTTTCTCCCTGTCTCGATATAAACCAAATCACTTCCTGTGCACAGAAATGTTGCCTGGAGACATGAGATGTAAAAACAGCTATACTGAGAGAGTTAGGTGGAGTTGATAGGCTTTATCAACATTGTGTGAACTTATCTGACAATGGTTTAAATGTGTCAGATAAGTTCAGATATTTATTTACATTTTTATGTTACACACTTTATGAGTTATGACTGACATTCATCTGCAACAGGTTAGCAAACCTTGATTGAACAAAAATCCAGGAAAAATATTATTGTGTTTTATTACCTGTGGACTGAGTGACGGACTCACTGACCAAACTGGCGCAGGAGTCGTGAAGACCCACTACAGTGAAGTTGTAGTCTTGCCCACATGCCAGGTTGTTCATGGAACAGGTGGTGCCTGTGCTGTTACAAGTCGTGTGGTAGCCAAGAGTGCCGTGAGCATAGACGGTGTAAGATGTGGCACCAAGCGCAGAGTTCCACATGGCCGTGGCTTGACCGCTCAGGCAGTCTATTTGAACCCGGAGGTTGGTGGGAACGCATGGGGCTGGTGGAGATGAAGATTCAAATATGAGGCAAGGTCCTTTTGAGTTAAGCTGTACAACTGAGTACAACTGAAACTAAATCGTTATTTAAACAAGTTAGATTAGATCGTGATAATTCTATTCAAGCCTCTTGGTGAGTTACAGGGTGACAGCATCATCATTTATTATTGAAGCTTAATGCGTTCAATAATATACACACAAATCATATGATAATTTTATCACCACAGATTAAACCACAACACCATCTATCCCTTCACCACCAATACATAAAAAAATGCATAGAAATATATCATTCAGATGTAATTAAACAAATATGTGATTGTTATACATTACTTTAATAGAGTATTCCAGTTTTGTATTGCTTCATAATCTCATTATTTGGAAAAACACTTTGCACAGAATACAGATAAATTTCAACTAAATCATGAGGTAGATTTCTAAATTATTAAACCAAATACAAGTATAACTTCCATGCTTGCTCAATTTAAAAACAATATCCACAACAGTGTTTTCGTTCTTCTGCTAGTCATTTTCAGTCACACTGATTTGCATGTACCAATGCTATCCTTGCATGTGATCAAAATAAATTAATTCCTGCTTTTGTGTAGAAAGAAAAAAGAGCTATATCTGTAGAGACCAAATTGTCTGGTAAAAATCAATAAAATGAACAAAAGATGCAAGGCTTGTCTGCTGCACATTACAATAATGTTTGCTACCTTGTGAGTGATTCTACCTGTGTTGAGGCTTGTGACAGCAAGTGGGTCAATGCTGCATGAATTTGTGTGGCCGACCACACTGATGGAGTAGCTGTCGCCACAGGTCAGATCGTCGAAGGTGCAGTTGGAGCTGCTCGAGTTGCATGTGGTGATCACTCCTGCACTGTCGACCGCTGTCACCACCTGAGTCTGGTTCGGGCCTGAGTTTTCCCACGTCACAGATACCAAGTGAGTGCTGCACTCCAGACTCACCATTACATTGTCTGGTTTGCAGGGCGCTGGTGATTTGGACAAGGACAAATAAGATTAAAAGTGAAATGTAAGAGCCATGGCTCAGAATCGCTGGAATGAGTGGCCACATAACATTAGACAGGCCCCTTCACTTCCCGTTTTTAAAGCTTGTCTCAAGACGCACATCTTCTCCTTGGCGTTTCACACAGTGTGAGTTGTTGGCTATTTGCAGAACTATTTTTTATTTTTACTGTACAACACTTTAGGCAACTGTATTGATTTTTATTTGTAACACAAATCCTAACTTGTTTAAGGGTCTACAGAGGCATCGCAAATATAAATGTTATTAGCCATAGTGGCAAGTCATTCTTGAGTCATGAAATTTGAATCTTAAAAAGAAGACACAGAAAAGATGTATTAAAAAATATATATATATGCATCCACGTTAAAGTGTTGTTACACATTTTAAGAAAAACATCATGAAAATGTTGCAAAACCACAGGAAAACCAAGTGAGCATTAGAGATGCTGGTAGTCAAACTTTGTTATCGTCATTTCATTTAGCTCTTTTGTGGTAAAACAAGCTTTTAACAACATTCAACAACACCACTATTGACCATATGCATGTGTGGGAGTATTACCTGTGCCAGGGATGCTCTGGTATGTTTGCTTATGTTTATGTTTTTGTTTTCATTTGTCTGACTGTCTGATTTATGCTGTGAGCAGCGTCACTGACAATGAAACATTCTGATGACATTTCTGGGGATGTAGGTTATGGCCCTTAGGCTTTGCATTCTAATAGTGCTTTCTCTAGTCTGATATGGCATAATGAACTTTCGCTACCTGACTGCACCATGTAGTCCGAGCCATCGATGATGCCGCAGTCCACTGTTGGTGTGGTGACGACGATGCTGTAGATGACGCCACACTGGAGGTTCTCGATGGTGCAGTTAGTGGTTGTGGAGTTACAAGCAAGGCGTGTGTCATCACTTCCAATGGCGATGGCAGTGTAATAGCCTACATAACCAATGCTTCCCCTCCACTCCACCGCAAAGGAGTTGACATTGCAGTCCAGGTGTGCGACCACATTGTCAGGCAGACAGGGAGCTGTGGAGGAAGGAGGAGGAGGAGTAGTAGGAAAAGGTTTGATGTTCAGATAAAGAACAAACACTGAGTCCAGCTCAGACAGTTTCAGTGAGAAACAAGTTCCATTTACCTGAGATAAATGTCAAGGTGTTCCCAGCACTGCCGTTGCATGTCGCACTGGAGGCAAAAACCACCGCAGTGTACTCATGTCCACAGTCCAGCTTCGCAGAGCAAGTTGTTGTATTGGAAGTACAGGAAACTACGTGGCCGTGTGTACCAGTCGCTGTAGCTATGTAGGAGATGGCGTGGGGACTCGGATCCCAGGTCAGTATTCCCAAATTTGTGCCGCATTCAGTGGTGACATTAAGATTAGTTGGTGGACATGGAGCTGGCAGGGAACGACGTAAGAGAGGAACACTTAAGAGTCATGGGATAATATATTATAATACATTAGCAATACTAGTAAGATAATATTTCAGTGGTAAATGTAAAAATACCAAAAATAAGTGATTCACCTGGTTATGGGTCCAGAACAGTTTATTTGAAAAACGGAATTCTGTTTTTGTCTATAAAGGCATCTCTCTATCACAAACCTTTTGCAACATCCTAAGTTAAATGTGATTAAAACCTTAGCTGTAACACTGAGCTTAAATCCTTGGGACTGTGTTAATTGTAAATAATTGTAAAACTTTGTAAAGCAACTCGTACCAGTGTATCTTTATTGGGGAAAGTTAATTACTGAACTGGACTTTAACTTTTATCTGCAATTTCATATGAAATAAGTGCAATAACCCAGAGGAAACACAATATCTACTTCATAAATGTTAACACAGCAGCATTTTCAGTTCAGTTGCCTTCTCTGTTTTATACAGGCTGTTTGTTAGCGTTGGGATGATGAATGAACCCGGCTGCAGCATTATTACACTCTAATTAATAACACAGGCAGAGCAATTCTGTGACACAGAGAAGTGGCCGAATCATTTCTCATCACCTCTCAGCAGCTGCAGCTGCCTTTATTTAGTCATTCATTCATTTTACCAGCGCCGTACATGAAAAACATATCCAGATATTAACCTGTTTCAGCGTGTATTGGCGTGCTGAGGACACTGGTGCACTCAGAGTCGGTGGCAGTGACTGTGATTGTGTACAACTCGCCACACTGCAGTCCGGTCATCACGTAGGACCTCTGCATTGTGGAGTGGCCGGCCGTGGCTCCGCCGTCTTCTTCGCTGCGTAGGAAATAGCTTACACCACTTTCAGGGGTCGGGTCCCAGCTCACTGTGATGTCATTGTTTCCACATGAGGTCACTCCCTTCACATTGGTGGGGGGGCAGACGACTGATGACAAGAGACATTAAGAGAGTTATTTTAAAAGAAATATTGTAAATTAATTAATGAGTTTGAATATTTTCAATATAACCTTTACACTTTAAGATAAAACACAATCAAAACCACTTGTAAAACCGAAAGATTATAATACGTCACGAAAGAAACTTTAAGTAACATTGACCTATAATGTATTTAATGTGGTCAACTGTAAGCTTTCGATTTTCTTCTTTCTTTACCATTTTAAACTTTGGACAGTATTTATGCTTTACTAGGTTAACCACCTTCTCGTGCAATTCTTGTGCAAATACTATTCAAACAAAGCACATTTTTTTATTCTCAGACCTGACTGGAAATTGAAAGGCAGGCTGGGATTGCTCGTGCAGCCTCTCTCAATGGTGACCACGGTGACGATAGCCGTCTCCCCACAGTGGAGGTCTGTGAGGGAGCAGCTGGTACCGGTGGAGGTGCAGTTGTGTGCGTGATCATCCACAGCAGTGACCACATACTGCTCTGCTTGCAGTGCAGCGTCCCAGGTTACATGGCCCACATTGCCCTCACACTGCAGGGAAACATGGACATTGGTGGGAGGGCAGGGACCTGAGAGAAAGAACAAAGAGGGGGAGAAAATATGTAACAAAACACATTGTCCTTGTTATTATGCTTAAGTTGTGTTTAATATAACTTTCCAAAACATTCCAACAAGTCCTATGAGAACTAATATTTAGAGATTGACGCCAACATCTGTAGGCAGCTAGAGGTGAAGTGATTTCAGTTCATTTAGGACTGAATGTAATACAATTATTAACAGTCTTCCTCACCTGCAATGAAGGTGATTGCAGAGCTGTCGTCACCCTTGCATGTAGAGAACGGGCTGACAGTGATGGTGTAGGTCTCAGCGCAGTGCATGTTGGGTAGGTAACAGCTTGTTTCATTTGTAGTGCACTGTTTGACATCGCCATCTCCCCCGAGTGCTGTCACTGTGTAAGAAATTGCGCCAGTACTGTGTTGCCAGCTGACCGCTGCCGTGTTGAAGTCACACAAGAGGGAGGCACTCACATTTGTGGGAGCACAGGGGGCTGATGGGACATGAAAAGGGAAAATGTCATGCATAGAAATGTTTTACTCACAAACCTTCACCCTCATCAGCACATAACACCCTGCAGATGACCCAACACTGTCTTACCTGTCTCTATCTGTGTTACCCCAGGGACACTGCTGTTGCAGTGGTCAGCCACAGCTATCACTTCCACATCATAAGTGCGGCCACAGAGCAATGAATGCAGTGAGCAGTTGGTCTGCTGGCCACTACAGGAGTCCATGTGGTCTCCAGACTGGGCGTGTGTGTAGAAACTCTGTCTCCCCATAGTCTCATCCCAGGTGACAATGGCCACGCCACTGTTGCAGATGTATCTATGCTCCACATTTGAAGGGGTGCAGGGTGCTGGGAGAGAAAAAGAGGATTACACCAGGTTCCTGAACATGCAACTTTGAACTACAATTTCTTTTTGATATCAATTTAACCTTGAAAGGTTAAGTGTGTTGTATTTAGTGACATCTAGTGTTGAAGTCATTGACTGCAACCAGCTGAATCCCCATCCCCTCACTGTTCCCCTCCCTTCCAGTGACTTTCAAGCAAAATGAGAATAGCCAGTAATTTGTTTGTGTGTTATTCTGCACTTCTCTTAAAACATGGCGGTGCAACATGGAAGAGGTCCCACTCATATAGACATGAAGCTTTTTTGTTCCAGGTAATCATGAAAAGTATTACTATTTGAGACATTGCTTGTTAAACCTGATCTAAATCTAACACCCTGGGCTTTTAAACCCTTTACTGATGAAACAGGAGAATTACCCTCAGAGAATTAATAATGTTTTACATTTAATTTATAAAGTTATGACATTGCTCCACATTTAAAAGGTCCTGTGTGTAATATTTTGGAGGGTTTATAACCTTTGTTTAACCTCTTTTATATGAGCTTAAAGTAAAGGGTTAGATTTGCAGAGACCGCCGTCTTGAGCCGTCATGGTTCTTCAGCAACGTGAACAGATTTGCAGTACAAATGATCGGTTAATCAAATAAACCCCATGCATAAAAAGGTGTAAACAGAAAAAGCCTCTGCAGTTTACTGCTACACTGGGGAGTGAACATTTGTTGTACTCTGCAGTCTCACCATTAGATGGCACTAATTCACAATAATTCTTACACACCAAACATCTAGACTGAGAAATAATGGTCTACAGGTCATTGCACTGCAATATACCCAGCAAACAAATGTGCATTAAATCACATACAAACACAAGACTGTATTGACTACAACTTACCAGTGATGATCTCAATAGTTGTGCTGTGTTGGCTCTGACAGCGGATTCCTTGTGCAACAGCATGGACAGTGTAGGTGTGTCCACACTGCAGCTCCTCCAGAGTACAACTGGTGACCGAAGAGGAGCTGCAGGATGTTGAGTGACTAAGAGTGGAAATGGCGACGACTGTAACATTCAGAGCATCCTCATCCTCAGCCCAGGTGACCACGGCGTGGTTGGAGGCGCAGGCTAAAATGTGAGTCTGAATCACTGGCGCACAGGGAGCTGGAAAAAGGAAGATCACCTTTTGCTTTCATTTCAGCTTCGATTCCAAACACAAAACTTTGTATTCAATTCAGTTTTTTCTTCAGACCTTGAACAAAATATGATTTTTTTTTTGTCAAAAGGATAAAGGTTAGATTATGCAGCTACTCAGCTGCTACTGATTTTAAACAATTTTGTATTTTCTGCAATCTGGGGGGAGTTTACATTATGTTATTAAAATAGTAAACCCACATCCAGATGTTTCTTCTACCTCAATGTCTGTCTTATGCATAGTAATTCTCTCCTTATCATTTTCAGAGTGTAAGACAGACTCAGAAAGCACTTCTATGATCTTCAGTTACCTGTGGTTATATTCGTTTTGGCGAGTATGGAGCTGTTGCACTTTCCATCCCCCGCGAGTACGGTCACAGTGTAGTCCTGCCCACACTGCAGCTCAGTCAGATCACAGGACGTGCTGGTGGAAGTACACGAGTCAACGTGTCCGTTGGCCTCCGCAAGGACAGAGTAGTAATTTGCTCCAGCGCTGGCCCCCCATGTTACCGTCGCAACACCAGACATACAGTCCTGTGCGGCAGTCACACTTGTAGGATCACAGGGCGCTGAAAGATGAGTATCATGACTGTGTTTAGTCCATGACGAAATATTTTAAATCTTAAAGAGGTTTTAAAATACAATTTGAATTGAACAGATCAAAAACAGAATTAGAATTGCTCATGTGATAAATACTATACCAGAAATGTAAAAAAAACTAAAACAAACTGTAGTCTTCAGTAAATTTTTCTAAAACAGAAGAAGCTGTGGAATACTGTGGGGGTCGTATTTAAAAGCATTCACCTGTAAGTGTAAAATCTCAGTACGTACCTATACTCACAATATCTAGTCTTAAAATTTAAGCCTACTGGATGGAAATTTTGCAAGATATGTGCACTCAGGTATTATCCTTAGTTACCCTTTAAATCCTGCTCTGTATCTTCCTTCCAAAGAATGTGATTACAACCTCGTCATCTGAATTTTTCCAGAATAGTGACCTGGGATATATTCATCTATCATTGTGTTGTTGAGAAAATGGAAAACTCACCCAGTGTAATAGTGTGTTTTTACTGTTTTTATGGCACAGACAAAATATGGCTATAATGCAGCTACCAGTGAATCGCACATTTAGAATTTAAAAGCATATATTTACCAGTTGTCGCTGAGACTATTTCGCTCTTCGAGCTGTTACACCTGTCATTGACAGCGACCACAGACAGCATATATGTCTGAGCACACTGGAGGCCAGGAAAAATGCAACTCTTGTCAGTCGTGGAACAGGAAGTAGAGAAACCTCCTGCTCCGCTCAGAGTTGAGATAAAAGACACTGCACTTGAAGGGCTCAGTGCATCCCAAGACGCATGCAGCGTGTGAGTGGGACACTCCATCATGCCTTGGACACTCATAGGAATACAGGGAACTAGCCATGACGCAGAAAGAAAGAGGACAATTGTTTTATCATGAAGTCACAATATCCAGATACATCAAAAACTTTCTACGTTTTTTTATATTTACAGATAACACTTACCAGAATTAACAATCTCTGGGACGCTGCTGTATCCTTCACATGTGTAGCTGATGGCTTGGACTGTCACAGTGTACTGCTCTCCACACTCCAGATTAATCAGGGTACAGCTAGAGCTAGAGCTGATGCAGCGAAGAACAGTTGCACTTTCATTTGTGGGCAAGGCAGTGACGCTGTAGTTTACCGGCATGGATTCAAGTGTCCAACTGACTGTTAGTGTGTTGGTGCTACAGTTTAGGCTGCTGAGCACATTTTGAACCGAGCATGGAGCTGAAATTGGAGGCAAAGAGTTAGAAAGGGGGGTAATTTGATCACAAAAATAGACAGAAAGCTGCAGTAGTCGCTAAATTACTTAAAATTGCATTGATTCATTTTGTTTGTTGGTCACTTGGGGTGATAAGAATTCAAGACACTCATAAAAACAAGATACTGAAATGTATGAAAAAATATAAAGTGTTGTTTTGTGTGTTGTTTTATCAACGACTTAATAGCTGCTCTGGATTGTGTGACACTTTCATTATCAGAAGTTAAACTTTGCCAAGCAGTGATTAAGCCCCACCCCAGTTAATGAAAGGTTCTCATATTGTTGTTCCCTTGAGTCATTAATAACCTCCAGGTTGTCAAGAAGAAGAAAAAAATTATTTTACATTTAAGGACACAGCCAGGAAGGGAGCTGCTAAGTAGAGGTTAATAACGGACCAAGGAAAATGAACAGAAACTGTAAAAGATTCAGAAAAGGAGTAAGATTAGACAGAAAAAAGGCAGAGATGTCGCTCTCTTTCTCACCAGTTTTTTGGACGACTGGATTGCTGTCAGGACTCGGGCAGTAACCATCTGAGGCTGAAACCGTGAAAGTGTACTCCTTGCCACAGTGCAGCCCATCCATGTGGCAGCTGAGCGCCGTTCCTGCATCACAGGTCACATTGTGTCCATCTGAGCTCACTGCTTTGCCGGTGTAGGACACTGCATTGGGGCTGCTGCTCCAGGTTAACTCCACTGAGTTACTACTGCAGTTCACTGAGGCATTGAGCTGAGAGGGGGGGCAGGGTGCTGAAGAGGAAGCACACAGAACAGCAGGATGATGCAAGGCATCACGTAATATACAGTTAATATGTATTTATTCACTTAGACAGCATGTACCTGTTGTTTGTGACACCACGGGGCTCCCTGGGCCAGTACAGTTGTCGTCCACTGCGGCCACACTGACATTGTAAACCTGGCCACACATTACACCCACCAGGCTGCACGACGTCTTGTTGGACTCACACGTCAAGACAATGCCAGTGGTACCCACAGCACTGGCCGTGTAGGTTTTGGCTCCAAGACTTGCTTGCCATGTCACTTCCATAAAACTCTGACCACAGTTCCTCTCCGCCACCACATTAGTGGGCGCACATGGTGCTGGGTGAGGTGAGAACCTTGGATTAGCTCAGTATATTTGGTTTAAGAAAGTTTTGACTTGCATTTCAGTATATGGTTGTTGTTTTTGTTTTTTTAATCCTGACCTGATTCAGAAAGTAGGTTCAAGCCAACTGATTATAAAGCAAACATCCACATGTCTTTTCAGTTTCATTCACTCACATTCCCAACTAGATCCAGCATCCAGACTACTGCCAAACTGTAAAAACCTTTTACAAACCTATTTATAAATGTCTCTTACCTTCCCTGACAGGTAAGACTGTGGGAAAACTGATGCAGGAGCGATTGAAGGACATCACCGTCACCGTGTACTCATCTCCACACCCTAGTGTGTTGACACTGAGCATAGGCTGTGAGGTGTTGTGTGACGTCTGACCGCTGCTACCTGAGACCACCGCGAGGTAGCCTTCTGCATTTTTGGATGAGTCCCAGTATATGCTCAGTCCACCCGATGCACAGTCCACATTGGCATGTACGTTGACTGGCCCACAAGGAACTGGACATAGAGAAGACCTGCTTTAGAATGTAACTTAATAACCCATTATTATGTTGATCCCAGACTCTTCACAAAAATGATTGTCTACTACTTTCATCGAGGTGGGTTTCTTTGAGGAGACAAGAGAAGCAGAACATGTCCCTACCAGACTCAAAGGTGATGGGTGCGGAGGGGATACTGGGGCAGATGCCATCGTGGTGGCGGACAGTAAGAGCGTAGAGCGTGCCACATTTCAGGTTTGGTATTGAACAGTTGGACACAGAAGAGCTGCAGCTGAGAAGTACTTGGTCTTCATCCTCGATGGTGGCTGTGTAGGAGTGGATTTGTGGCTGGCCATACCATGAAATATGAGCCTCATTGGCTGCACAGTCCAAGGAGGCACCGATGTTACTCGGTGGGCAAGCATCTGAATAAAAAAAAACACATTATTAAACTTGGGAGTATTTTGAAATGATAAGACGATACAGCTGAAGATGATGAGGATTAGGATTATAATCGAGGGACAGCTCAGGTTGAAGGGTTTAGAAATAAAGTATAAGAGAGGCAAGGTTGAAATGGTTTGGTCACGTGCAGAGGAGGCATAGTGATTATATTGGGCAAAGGATGTAGAAGATGGTGCTGCCGGGCAGGATCAAAACAGAAAGACCACACAGAAGGTTCATGGATTGTTGTGAAGGAGGACATGAGGACAGTAGGTGTAGCAGAAGAGGGAACATAGGAACATATCGGAGACCGGAATTTTTGGTCTTATTTAAATGGCATGTGGGTCATGAATCTGTGTAACATTTCCAGATTTGAAAGTCTAGTTCCCAGAATTACAGTTCGTTCAAAATATGACATTATATTACATTCCACAGATTACCTCTATGGAACTGAACATGCATTTTCCATCCTCTGAAAAGGAATCTCAGCAGCTGAACAATAAAATAACTCAGAAGAAAACAAACGGGTATTATCTCATTACCTGTCTCTAAGGTCACCATCTGGCTTTCAGAGCTGTTGCACAAAAAGTTGGAGCCAATGACGTACACTGTATAGTTGGTGCTGCACTCCAAGCCCTTGATCTTACAAGTCAGATCAAAAGAGTTACAGTGGTGACTGACACCATTGCTGTCCTTTGCGATTGCAACATAGAAAATTGCACCAGCAGTCATGGTCCAGGTGGCTGTGATGGCGTCAGCTCCACATTCCTTCACCGCTGACACATTCTGGGGAGTGCATGGTCCTGAAAGACACAATTATCTCATTACGTTAATCTTTAAATGTATACATTTTTTATGAAACACACAACAATCAGAAAGTAAAAGATGTATTTTAGAATCTAAAAACGGTTTGCTTGAATAACTAATTAATAATCAAAACAAACTGGTTGCTTCAGTTTCAAACAAAAACCCATGCCAACACTGGGTGAACAGATCATTTTCGGGATATCTGATTACTTTTACTAATTACTGCTAATATGTGATGAACAGACTCTTAGAGATTTGCCTCACCGGTCTCAGCCACAGTACCCAGCTGGCTTGGACTGGGGCATTCATCATCAAAAGCTGTGATGTAGACAGTCAAGTGTTCTCCACAATTGATGCCTTCTATAGCACAGCTGTTGGACACTGAGCTGCAGTTGTACGTGTCGTTGACTCCCTGGTTGCCAAAGGCCTCTACAGTGTAACTTAGCGCCCCCTCTGCCAGATCCCACTTGCTGAGCAGGATATCTGATTTGCAGTCGGATGATGTTTGCAGATTTGTGGGAACACATGGTGCTGGAGAGAAGCAAAATTCAAGTCATACACCTACATGTAATGTTTTTTATTTGTGAGTACAAACATGGAAGAAAACAAGGCTGTTAGAGAGTACACTGTTTCTTTTCTTTTTGTTCATAAAAAGTGAGCCAAGTGACTTTGGAAATGTATTGTATTTCCAAATTTCACAAATTCAATCCAATTTTAAACATTATGAGTACTTTTTGCTCAGGTGTGTTTATATAGTTGGTGAAAAAAAGAAATATTTCATCAGATTGCCTAAGTTGTGCTGAAATAAAGCATATCAGAAACTCTATACTGCACATTCTTATACCCTCTGTATATCATTTACACATTGTAATGGGAAGAAAGCAGCCAAGATGCTCTGTTTTAAGGGTTAAAGTTAACAAGTTCTCAAAGCTTAATTGTTAAGTTGTTAAGTGATGCAATTAGACATATTTATCAGGCAGGTGCTTTACTTACAAAAGAAAGCATCTATAGTCACAGCAGGATTTACTGTTTATTACATGATAAAATGAAGGGTTTTTACAGGGAGTACAGATCTGCTGTTCTGTATACGATAGCTGTATGTAAATATCTTTATACACATGAATGGCAAAAGTGACGTCATTAAGACTAGTAAAACGTGTATTGCAGATATCTGTAACTGTAGTTTTGACTAGTAAGAATGACGCGGATATCAGTAGTGAATATCCAACCGTTTTGTTAGTTGTTTTAATACAGCCACAAAGACGGCGTCGGAGTCTCTTACCTGTGCGGACGTCAACAGCGGCGCTGGCCTGGCTTGTGCAGGTGTCAGTGACTGTTGATACTGTGAATACATAGTGTTCTCCACACGCCATGTTCGTGAAAAAACAGGAGTTCTCTGTAGTAGTACATGGCTTGACCACTCCCTGGGACCAGAGAAAGTGTTCAAAAACACAGTGTTAAACACTAAACTGCTAACTGCTAACTGCTAACTCCGTAACTCTTTGAGTCTGTGGCATAATTGTGACACAAGCCAAAGCAAGCAGTCGGTTTAGCACAAAGACTGAACGTTAAACCTAATTTAAACATTTAAAGTCTTTACTTTACTTTTTCACAGGAGACATTTTGACTGTGTTTCATTTCAGTAGGAAAATCACAGGTGTTACTACTACTAGTGATTACATAAACCCATGGTTCCCAACCTGGGGTTCAAGCATCCCTCAGGGGCACGCCAAAGATCACATGGGTGGCACAGAGCTTTGTCTTTTCTAAGGCTGTGAGATTATTAAAATTATATTTAATCACCCAAATTAAAACCTATTTTTTGGTCAACCTTTAAATGTATTAAGCCATTTGTCACCAACACCGCTGTGACCTCTGAACTTTACTGCGTGAGCAAGTCTCATCAGGTCAGTTAGCGGCTACACTTGACCACGTTCCTGTTGCCTGAGAAACGTAAAAAGTACCAAAGACTCAAAAAAGAAAACAAGGCAATACCTTGGTTTTGATTTAATGGGAGCACAGGACAGTTTCTCCAGTATACACTGTGAGAATAGGAATAAAAACCTACAACTGCTGTTTTACATTTGCATATAAACGTTTCACTTTATCCTTTTGGTGTGCATGCTGTGAACAGCAAAGTCCTGGACACAAGCAAAGGGGACATCAAGAAAAAAAGGTTGGGAACCACTGACAAGTAAGTCAGGACTGTGTGTCATAGGGATCCAGTATGCACTATGAAACTGAGGGAGCTAAATGGAACTCATCTGATGTAAATTGATGACTTACACCTGTGGTTTTCCTATGTCTGCTATGAATGAGACTGATGCTCATTAATACTTTGGCCTTATTTTACCCTTTAATAATATATTTAGTCGTACAAGTTAAGGAACAAAGTGGACTGGTTATTAAACTGCCCTAATACTTTTTGTATCCCATCATGAAAACATAATATACATTTTATATCAACAATTATTGATCCTAGTCTCGCGTGTTGACCAGAGTCGTGATTCCAGGTTTGGGTGTGGACCTCAGAGGATTTTCAGATTTCAAAGCAGGCCCACGGCACTTATCGACACAGAACGCGGTAAACACAAATCAATACATTTACATTACCTTGGAGTCTGTTGCAAAGGCCTCGTAGTATTCCGCGTCATCTATGTGCCCCCAGGAAAAGAGGATGGCATCACTGGAACACTCTCGGACCAAACTCAGGTTCCCAGGAGGACAGTGGACTTAAAAGACATTGATATTTTATGCATTAATTAATCAGATAGATAGATAGATAGATAGAGCAAAGCGGAACAAGAGAGGTAACACAGAAAAATAGGTAAAGGGATTAAATATCAACATTAAAGTCAAGCATGACAAATCCTTTTCAGGTTAAAACGCCCTGATACTGAAGATTACAGCTCCAATGTTGCTTTTCACTGTATGAGGTTTCAGGTTTAAGAAAAACACAAAAACACAGGCTCATTTGAACACAAAACAATATGATATTGACAGTGGAGCTCAATAGAAGACCCAGTTTACAAAGGAGACACCCAGTGATGCACAAATAGAGGCCAAACAAAAGTATGCTGAGAAAAAACAGTTGTAAACACATTACATTCCCAAATGACCTCTGCTATGACCACACAATAATCCTTATCCTGTGGTGAAAACAGAAGAAAAAATCTAATCTCATTACCAGCTTTGTGCGATTTTAATGTCCAAATCCAAATGTGATTTGAAACCATGAACTGTATTATTACAAAGGTAGGTCTAAACTTATCATTGTGCCTGTAGGCTTTCCTACCCAGGCTTTGTTTCACCAAAGTGAGTTATTTAAGGTCCTTATATCAGGTGTTATATAGCTGTATATCTGACATGCAACAATTACATGTCATGAAATCACATACAGCATCACAACATCCTAGTGGTGCACAATGAGGCTTCAGGGGTGGGGTTGGATAGAAAATCTGGATCAGGCTCTCAAACAGAATAGAGTGACATGTGAGATGAAAGGATTATCTGCCAGCACAAAATAGATGACAGGGTGGAGTAGCAAAGATGTTCGTCATTCAGACAGTTTATTAACCAGTGCTGGTTACTTGGTTTGGTTTGGTTTAGTCACATAACTTTCCTTGCTGCAATGCCAGAATGTGCTTCAGAATACCGCAGTTTAATTCACCAGTAAGTCGTCAAGTTATCACTTCAACAAATCAAAAGATGAGGGGAAAGGATGTTGACAAATGACACTGGGTTATTTAATAGTTGCAACACAAGAACATCCTGATTCTGAGTCAGGAACTTTGAATGGATGGTGATGTAAATCTGCATTTGAAGCACCTCCTGTACAACGGAGGCTTAATCTTGACAACAGGTTTCTCTTATGCCAACCTCAAGTTTAAAGTTTAACCTTTGACCTATGAAATTCAGAAGTGTTACACCACCTGAGATAGCTTTCAACGTCTAGGAAAATCATTGGTTATGAGTTAATTTCAGGGTTGTTTTTTTTCTCAATTTGAGCTTGGAGAGTTATCGTGAACATGAACAGACATTGACTCCAGATTATTCCGTTTTTTCAAGAGTTTCTCCTGTTGCATCCTCCGCAGAATGTCAGGAGCAACTCTTGCGGACATTTGCATTTGCACGTCCAGCCTTGGAGAACATCTGGACTCCACTGCATGTCTGAAAGCAACTTAATTGTTGGCTTTCAATTATCTGAGTGTGTGATTAAAGATATTGTTGGGTTTGGCGTTTTATTTAAGGATAATAAGGATGGGGTTTTTTTTGTTTGTCTCACCAGTGTGAAAAGTGGCTGTGATGTTGCTCATCGAGTTCTCGCAGTTCGCTGCTACGGGAGTTACTTGCACCGTATAGCTCTGATCACAGTTCAGTCCGGTGATCTGGCAGCTGCTGCCCTGGTCTGTGCACATCAGCTGGGCACCGTTTTGGTCAGTCACCTTCGCCCTGTAGGAGTCGGCTCCAACCACAGTCGACCAATGTATCGTGGCAGAGTTAGTGTCGCAGGTGTAGTCCACCGAGACTGATGAAACTGGTGTGAGCTCTGTAGGCAGCACAGAACATGAAATGATTATGTTTTCATCTTCAGTGGACAGAAGACATTCATCTAATGGGGATTCTAAATGTCCAATGCACACACTTGATATCGCTCTGTTCAGAAGAATCATATGCTCTATGATAATGGAGCTAAAGAACAGTTTACTGTATATACTGTGATATATAGTTGCAGGTCAAATATCTCATAATAAAAAAATAAAAGTACCAAGGACCTGTTTTTTTTCTCAGGCCCATGTTTACCCTGATAGGGTAATAACAAGTAGGTAGTCAGAACATCTGAGTCCTTTCTCTCCCCGAGGATTATATTCTGCATGTCTGAAAGGAGCGCCTCGGAGAGAATAGCTGACCTAGATCCTAATCACAAAGTTATTCATATTGGTTTGGCTCTGCAACTCACTGTTGGTGCTGTATGTGTGGGTTGTGGGTTCGCTCGGCACCAAGAACTGGCTCAACGAGGAAACTGATATCAGATAGGTGGAACAAGGAAGGATGTTATTAACAGCCAACTGTGTGTATGGGATTTCCTGCTCAGATGGCGTGCTGGTGGGATCGTCGATGTTCTGGATGGAAACTTTGTACATCAGGACATCCTTCACTGCGCTCCACTCCACCCTTGCTGTGAAGTCGCCAGTCTGTATGGCGGTGACAATCTGTGGAGGCTGCGCCACTAGAAGCAGACATGTAGACACTTAGCCAGAGGGTAATAATACACCAAGGGATGTCACCGATATAATAATTATATGACTAAGCTTGGGTTGAGTCTGATGAAGCAAATAATAATAATAAAGTATACATGCTAATTAAGTAACAGACAGTGCTACCACACAAGAGATTAGCATTAGATTTGTGCCACTTAAAGAGAATGATATACTCAACAACGTCCCTGTAAGTCATACTTCTAAGGAACAATTCCCACGTCAAGAAAATGGATAATTAACAATGAAGAGTTATTAAAAAGATTAGTGTCTCTTGCACTAGTACTGGTGTGATGTAAAATCACACCAGTATTAGTGCAAGTAAACTGTAACTGTATGAATATGCATAAAGATATTTGTGTGCGTGTGTTTAAATGTGTGCCTTTAAATAACATTTTAACTTAAATGGAAAACTGTGGCATGTGATGGATCATAAGTAACATAGCTGACAACAATATTAAAACATAAAAATTGTGAATATTTGTATTGTTTGAGGGTTTTTTTTATGATCTTTTTCAGCCACATATTTGTTAAAAGGAGATATTGTCTTTGAAAAATGTATTTTCTTTGACTTTTAATGCAGAGAGAGTTCTGTTTTATGTCTCTGCTTTAGCTTATTTTTTTATTTTTCTTCTCATAACTTGCTTCTTTTATTGTCTTTTATCTGTGACATATGTATTGTTTGTCATTTTTAGCTCTCTTCTTGTTGATTTTGTATCTTTGCACTTTGGTCCACCCTGTGGTTTCAAAATGTGCCTTGTAAATAAAATTGGATTGGATTCTCTCAGATCACAGCACTGTTACATCTACCCATATTTGAAAGGGTTTTCACGGCTCCAAGCGGTCAGAAAGTGGTCACTCACAAGTCGTGATGGTCCTCACTTTGCTGGTATGTCCCATGCCAGCATTGTTAACTGTGTAAACGTGGAAGTCATAGTGGGTGGAAGGCGTGAGGTTTTCCACTACAGCGCTGCTGTTGGTGTTGGGGAAGGTGAGATTGAACTTTTTTCCCGTGGCTTGACTGGACACGGTCAGGATGTAGTTATCTGTTGAGGGCACGTCACTCCATTTTAGATAGACCGAACGACTCGTCAGTGCCTTGCCCTCCTTGATCTGCGATGTGTCAGGTCCTGAGAGGAAAGAGCAATAACACATTTCTTTTGTACAGTCCATATGACGAATACTCTGGGAGGTTATTTTATAGAATGTATAGGTTCATGCTCTTGACTAACTTTGCTTGACAGATATTTATAATGATTATACAAATACATGACCCCTGAGGGCATCTTGCACGATGAAGCTGTGCCCAAACCAAAATCAAAATGAATATTAAACACTGTCATGTTTTTTTTTTGGAAAGATGTTACAACTACAACTCTTATCTTTACCTGTGCCCGCTGTAGCTGTGTCCTTACACACCACAAAGTAGTACTGGAAGACTTTGAGAGTCACAGTATAATCCATCCCTGGTCTCAGACCCTGGACATTCCACTCTATGTTCTTCAGTGGCAGGGTCACCACGACCGGTGCAAAATCTGTTCTGTTTTTTACCCGTAAGTCCAAAAAATAGCTTGTTGCCATGGCGTATTTCTCCCATTTTACCTTAATGGATGAGGGGCCTGTGGCGGTTGCTGACAAAATTTTGCAACCTACAAGCGAGAGGGAGAGAAAAACATGGAACAGAGTTTTGAATATTTAATTTAATCGAAAATCCAAGCAGATGCATGCTAATTTACACATATTGTTATTTTATTGAAAATACATACACAAAATCTTATTTTGACTTACCTGCTGCATCTGTAAATGGTATCTGTAAACGACAAAAATAACGTTAGTGAAATATCTTGCTTCTACACCTATTTGATCCATATTCTTCACCAGATTTACACCTGATAATACAAATAGACATATTTACCTGAGTTAGAGACACCAATACTAAAGAAAAGCCTATAGCTCCCAACAATCCCATCTTTGACATTAACGGCAGGATTACATTTAGTTTAGTATACAAGGGAGACAAATACAAAAGGTGATCTGGATTCTTTTGTGGTTTAGCCCAGTGTGCGTGGGAACCAATCAGTATAACCCAAATGGGGCCAGGCAGTCCCACCAGTGGCCCCAGGCAATCAGAGCTGCCCTGAGAACACAACAGAAGGGAGGGAACGATGGATGGAGGGATGAAAGTTTGCTGACTTTACCTGTAATCGGGATGACAAAAGAAACTCTCTTTCCACTGCCTGTCACGCATCTATCTGTGTCCATAATCATTATAAAGTATCAGTGCAGTTTTATCTCATAACTGCCTGTTTGCACCAATCACTCCCTGTTTTACTGCACTTCCAATGTATTATATTTTTATCTTCAATGATAGAGTTTGTTGAAAAGTTTTGAATAAAGTACCAAATCATTTTTGTTACAAACAAAAGTCACTAACACTGGAGTTTATTTTGAGAAAGTTGAGCTTTTTTGGTGATTTAAAGAAGGCCCGGGTTTGTGACCCGGTCAGAACTAGGGCATGGAGTTTGCATGTTCTCCCCGTGTGTGCGAGGGTTTCCACAGTACAAAAACATGCAGATTTGGGGATTATGCAAAAGTGGACACTCTAAATTGACCGTAGGTGTGAGAGTGGATGGTTGTTTGTCTTTGTGTGTCCCTGTGATGGACTGGTGACCTGTCCAGGGTGGGATTGGCACCAGCGACCCCCACAAATCCTCATGTAGAGGATAAAGCAGTAGAAGATGGATGGATTATTTTTATTTAAATACTTTTAATCCTTTTTTGCAGACACAACGCGCAGATTTTGAGAGTGTTATTCAATAAATGCTTTTTGTGTGTCATTTGTTATTACTGAAATGTTATATTTTATGATTGAGTAGGGGGAAAAGAAAATTGTCCAAACAAATCAGCAAAATAAATAAATAACTAAATAAATAAATAAATAAATACAAAACAGCATCACATATCGGGTGACTTTTAAAGATGAATCCTTGCAGTTTGTGCAATAAATTGAGGTCCTGGAGATCATGCATCATTGTAACAACTAAAATACATGAATGCTATGAATTATATGATTCTTACGCACTGGCTTACAAAAAATGTTAATCAAAATGATATACAGTGCTTAACAGATTTATGAGACCACCTGTCGTTTAGAAATCTTAGAATGGTTAAAACTAAAAATTTGATTGTTATTCATTTGGCAAATAACAAACTGAATTCACCTTATTTGAGCCGACTCACTGGGCTTCTTCTCCGAGAAGTCAGAAATGAATCAAGCATAACATTCAACCACTAAAACTAATTTTTAAGTGAGGAAATAATGAAGTAAATAACTATAATTTGACATCTTTTTGTAAAACAGTACATTTGAATATTCATGGGTGACAAAATATAATTTCGGTTAAAGTGCGTCTACATACTGGTGCAAAACCATTACAGAAACTTAAAAACGTGATTTTGATCATTACCAATGCTGTTCATTTAGGGCAGCTGTAACATAGTTGTGTGTGAATGGTATTGACGACACTAAAATGCAGCTTATTCATTCATTTCAAATTGAGTTCAGTCACCAAACGGTGCACCGTGCTTTGTTTAGCTGTGCTGATCAAAGTATGGGACACATGTGACGCCTGAGAGGCGAGCTCTCAAGGGTACATAATATGAGATGATCCACTTAAAGACTTCAGTGGTGGTCACAGTGGGTCTACTTTTGTGTCCGACAGAGGCCGCATGCAACTTGACTTCACTGACCCAGTAACAGAGCTCTCCCTCACTTACAAATTCCACCCGAGAAAACACTGTGTTGTACAAAAACCTGTGACCTGCATCATCCATTTGTTTTTGTTTTTTTACAGTATTTATAATTGATTTCTCTCTACAGTCTGTGTCTCTTTCCCTTTCCACCCTTCTTCAGCAAAAGTCAGAAAACCTAACTGCTCTGTGCCAACTCCTTTTCTTTCTTTCTTTTTTTTGTAACCTTTTCACAATACGTGAGAACACAGCGAGTGACCTACACCAAAGAAATAAAGACTTAGGCGGGGCCGCCAAAGCAAAGGGGACAAGTGCCACTGAAACCAAAGGCAAGAATGCGAACTTGGGAACTAGGACTTCATCTGAATAGGATGAATAGGAAAACACGAGGCCTGGGACTGCTAATGAGTTCTTTCTCAAACCTTATTGCCAAACAAGTTTTGAGGTATTTAACCCTTAGAACACAGAGCATTTTGGCGTTTCTTTTCCATTACTATGTTTAAACGTACAGTATATACATGAGGCTATAAGAATAAGCAATATAGAGTGTCTTATATCCTTTTTTCAGCACAACCTAGGCAATCTGATTAAAATTCGATTGAATTTGTGAAATTTGGAAACATGGCACAGTTCAAAGTTCACTTGGTTGGCCACTGATTGGTCAGAGTGCCGTCACAGGAAGAGACGTCCGACATAGAAATCAATCAGATCAGTTAAAAAAGACTTAACCATCCTAAAAATGTGGGTTAATCTCCAACTATTATCAGGGAAATGTCTAAAATCTCAATATTTAATAGAGGATTCTGGAGTATTTAGTGAAATCACTGCAGATTGCGACCGGCATCACAAACCCTGCCGCTGTAGTTCAGTCTTGTGATGGAGTCTGTGCTCCGGTCATGGAGAAAGTATTGTAACAAATACACACAACAAACTGCTTTACAAATCACTAGTCACTCGTTTGTGTGTGTCGCGTGTAAAACAAAGGCAGCGATGACTCCGCCCACGTTGAGTAGGTAGTTTTTTTGTAGTGGAGATGCAACCTAAACTGTGCCGTGCTGTGCCGAGGCGAAGTGAGCTGGGACCATGGTGGTAAAGGGCCATAAGAGTTAATGGATTGCAGATTGTAGTGAGAACCATCACTACTCGTGAGTGACCACTTTCTGACCGTTTGGAGCTTTGAAACCCTTTTTAATTATAGATTGATGTAATAGTGCTGCGTTAAACTGAAGACATAGGTTCACCAAATTCATGTGGATAAGCGACTATCCAATCCAATTCAACAATAAGAGAGCTAAAAAAAAAAACGACTAACGTCACACAAAAAAGACAATAAAAGAAGCAAGTTATAAGAAAATAAGCTAAAACAGAGACGTGAAACAGAACTCGCTCTGGGTTAAAAGCCAAAGAAAATTGATTGATTTTGAAAAGTCAATTTTCCCCCGACATATATGACTTTATCTAGGTTATGTGCTGTAACGGCTCCTTTATCACTGGATAACAAAGAGATATAGTTACTCATAGAGTATTAGAAGAAAAAAAAAAAAGGAAGTCAACATGAAAGTGGATATAGGCCATAAACCTGACAGGAAACTTAAGCTCCCCGACTTCTGCAACACAGCACTTTATTTAAACGGGTGAATAACGAGAAGTGATGCGAAACACCGCCATATTTCATTTCACTGTATTTTTATCTGGTTGTGATGTCGTCTTACACTGTTACAGGTCACAGGTGTCCAACATATTGTGATGCAACCGCTGACAAACACGGTGCCGTGTGTGCACCTGTTGCTTAAAAATGAAAATGATGCTTTTCGATACATGATGATTCTCAAACCGTGGTACGTGTACTGGTGGTGGTACTTGGGAAACAAATGACAAAATCCCTCAACAGAAATATTAGTGGTTGAATGTTATTGCTTTATTAAATGTCTGACTTCTCAGAGAAGAAGCCCAGTGAGTCGGCTCAAATTTGGCTTATAAAAAGGTGAATTCAGTTTGTTATTTGCCAAATAAATAGCAATAACATTCGTAGTTACTTCACCCCACGGAGTATTGTTTTAGTGGCTTTGTGTGTCTGTGTATATATACACATATATGTATATATGTATATCTATATATATATATGAGACGGTCTTCTCCAGAGGTGGATAGATATGTATGTGTATATATATATATATATATATATATATATATATACATATATATATATATATATACACACACAGTTATGATAATGCAAACATGAATATTCTATTACATTTCTGGCTATAGAAGCCCCCTAAATCCAACACAAACATATGCAACCACCAATATCATCTATCCTTGAAACATGTGTCACCCTGCATGGATTTCACAACACATGGTTTCGCTCATCTTAAGTCCCCTGAAACACAAAAGCGATGGAAAAGGGTTGTTCACGGCTTTATCCCCAGTGGAATGGAAATCAGTAAAAAGGTTAAATGATACTGTCATGGATCTTGGAGGGGGAATTCTTGGCTTTTATTGAAAACTGCAAAATGACTCAGCCAAAAAAAGACAAGAAAGCTCTCTCCCGCACTTAACTGTCCCAGCGTCTTACAAAAATAACATTCCGACATAGGAACAAGAAAGCCAAAACTGCACCCACTGAAATAACCCTGAATAGAAGATGTAATATTATATGTATAATATATGCTCTGTCAAGCACAACTATCAAACCTGACTATGGGAGCGTTTGTGTGTATACACCGGCAGCGCAGGGGCGGGCGGAGGCAAGAGGCATTTATCGTGTGAAACTGCTGAAAATTCACTTTTGAAACTTTTGAAACTTGCAACTGGCAACGACCCTATTTCTGAGATTCTCCAAGACTTTTAGCTCCTGTTTTTTGTTCCTTTGATACTTTTGCTAATTGCTAATTGTTTCGCCCCCTCTTTCCCTGGACTCAGAGCTCTGCCTGCAAGCCAGCCAGCCTCTGCCCCATTAGCTGACACAGCTGTTATCAGCTCCTGGTATCTCTCTCTCTTTTGTCTCTACCTCACCTCCCTCTTTCACTTTCTCTCCCCCTTTTCTGTCCCCCACCTCTCCTCTGTCTCCCATGCTTCCTTTCACCCCAACCTGTCTAGGCAGATGGCCTAGCACATTTTGTCAGAGATTTTCTATCTTCCTGTTAAAAGGAGTGTTTTTTTTCTCTCTCCATTGATGCCTATAGTGTTTGCTCATTGTGTGAACTGTTGGGTTTCTCTTCTCTCTATAATACTGTGTCATACTTCAACCTCTCATCTTGTTTTACTAGCTCAATGTAGCTGCTGCACAAAAAATGAATTACTTCCTGTGGGCATCATGGGAACGAAATACAGAGGGAGTCATGTGGCGGGAGCTGACGATTTAATTCAGACTTTTGTGTTTCTATGTTAAAGTTATGTCATCAAAGACGTCTTACAAGACACATTCATCTGTACGGACAAATGAAGGGTTTTAATTTTTGGACGTTCTTTTATTGTTTGTTTGTTTGTTTTTCTTGGGGGTCTATGGGGGAAGTTTCAACAGGCTAGAAGATGCTTTTATATCCTTGTATTGTAACTGATATATTTGAGTATAGTCTTTATTTCCAAGCGGATGTAGTTCCCGTAATGGTAGAAAACTTGATAAGTGTAATCCTGTAAGCACAATAGCTGTGTCTTATCTCCTTATATGGACATCCTAGGGATGTGTGTTTATAGGTCACATATTCAGGCTTTAAAAAATGTGTGTGTTTTTTCGTCTTATGTGTTTGTTGAGTCCAAGTTATGATTGCAGTTTTAGTATTGATATAAAGTAGCAGTAATTGTGCAGAGGTCACAAAATTAGATCGTCTTTCTTTTCTTTTTGTTCATAAAAACGAGCAAAAGTGAACTGTGAACTGTGACGTGTTTCCAAAGTTCACAAATTCAACTATTCATTACTTACAAATTCATTACTTTTTGATCAGATGTAGAGCTTTTCTAGTCTTGATGAGCTGCTTTACACTACAGTTTTGCCATTCACACAATGCAACGTGGGGTTAAGTGTCGAAGTGATTGTTTGTACCAGGTCTGGATGTCATAAGATCTTCTGCAACGCAACTGAGAACAAAACAGAAAATAGTTGAAACACACACAACAAAACAAATGACGCCACCTGCTGTCACCTGCTAGACACACACCAAGTTTGCTGCAGAGACTGTGATGTCTGTTGTTATGTCCCCGTGTAAAACAAATCACAATACACACCTATTATAATGCTGGTAATTCTTTATTAGCAGAAATATGGTTCATTGGGTTTACACATATTCCATGATTCTTCCTGAGAACGAGCAACAGCGCCTGCCACTTAATCGCCAGGAGGCTTCTTACTTAGGGGTCGAGACTAAGACACTTAACTTAATCTGATTGTCGATCGTTATTCAAATGTTTATTTAAGAATTAAAGGCGCCAAAGGTTTCATGAGAGATACAAAATGTGCTATTGTTTGTTGCTTTGGGTTAAAACTAATTAACTGTATTATTACTGCCTTCAAATTCAATTGTTTTATCATGTTTTCACTATTTATGGCATTTTAAAAACTTGTTTTTCTTGTCCGAGTATCAATTAAAGGCAGGTTATACAACACTGAACAATATCACAGACAGCAATTTCATCGCGTTTTTTTATACTGTATGTAAACATATATATCTCTACAGCCAACAGACAAACATGCTGAACAACAGTACAGCTTTTTCTTCTTTTTATTTAATTTTTTCAGGCAGAAAGAGGAAGATGATGGAATTTATCTGTGCGGAAGATTCTGTCAAGAAAAAAACACAAATATTATTGTTGGATATTTAATGCAGGAACGCTAAGTACAACAACAGCAAGACAAACAAACAAAAAAGATTTACAGTTGTTATACTCACCATACGCTAGTCCACACTTCTTTTACCTCTGTAGATCACTGAAGAGATTGAATTGAGTGATATTAGGAAAATAAATCATGACATGATATAAGTTGAAGAAATCAATTCTACACAAAAATGTTAAAAAAACAAACGGTGACATGCTTACCTGCCCCAATGTTGCTGTTTGAACAAGTTACTACAAGAACAGAGACAAAGACAACAATTAAAACAAAGTAAAAATCTAAATATTAGTCAATATAAATCAAATTTAGGTCGGTCATTTATGGTAATGTGGTACTTTCACACACAGAAACGCGCAGCATTCGTAGTGAGGACACTAACCCTAACCTTTAACCTAAACCTAAATCTAACCCTAATCCTAAAACCGAGTCTTAACCCTCAAAAAGCCCTTTTACATAGCAGTGACATCATTCTCAGTCTTTGGCTTTTGACCCAGTATGGTTTATTGTTTGTTCTTAGGTCTATTAGTTCTCACATTTTTTATATTTTATTTGTTTTATTTATCTTTGATGACCAGCACTTTGTCTCAGCTATTGTTGTTTTTAAAGTGCTTTATAAATAAAGTTGGATTGGAGTTGAATTTGATTCTCCCAAAATGTCCTCACTCCCTATGGTTTATACCAGGGGTCAAAACTGGCACTCCAGCATCAGTATCTGGCCCAGCAGATGATTTAACAAATCTAATCTTGAAATGATTTGCTTATCTTCACAAAAATGATTTAATTTCGTATCAAGTTCATAGATTCTGTTGCTAGAATTGACAGTTAACCTAAACTAAATGTTAGGTTTGAAAAAATCCCAAAACACTGCTGTTGTCATGGAGACAGCCAGGTTCGGAGAGTAACTGTCTGTAAAATAACTTCTTGCATGAGTTCAGGCTCAATGAAGAAGCAGTAATTCTTAACAGTAAAATAATGCACAATAAATACTTACAGTATTGTTATTATTAGCTTCAGGCAGCACACGTTGGTTTTTGTGTGTGGAAGACGTTTTAAGGCACTTAAAACTTACCTTGACCACATATACTTGCTGATAGCTGGTTTATACATTTGTTGGTCCTCACAAAGGTACCCATGCAAGAACACACACTCTGGTTTCCATCACTTCAGAGGACATTGCATTGATTTACATTCATTTCCTGGAGACGCACTCTAATAACCATGATAACTATTGGCTTAACTCTGACCCTAGGTTCCCACAACATAAGGAATACCAGGTACACACACATACACACAGCAGATAAAGAAATGACAACACAATAACAGGTTCAATAAAATTTAAAGCTCAAAAAAACCCTGAGATTTCAAGATGTAGGTGTGTTTTATTATTTGCCACACATCTTTTACATCATACCTGAGAACACTCTTGCAGAACAGAAGATGCCTTTACTGCCCTCTGCCGTCAGTGGCGCCACCACCACATGATAGGTGTCCCCACACAGGGCGTTGGCGACGTTGCACTTGTGTTCCCCGGGTGCTGCAGTGCAGGTGTAGTTGTTATTGCTGCCCGACATCTCTACGCTGTGGCTGTGGCTGCTGCTGGAGCTGCGCCAATGAACCTGCAAAGAGTTATCTGCCATCTTGTAGAGCCTGATGCCTGATGGACAGCAGGCACCTGTGAGAGAGAGAGAAGTTAAATGTGGGTGTGATGTCACTTAGTAGAGAATATTACTCCTGGTCCTTACTTTCAGAGCTTTACATGGACAAGCCCCTGGGTACATTCTACGCATTGTACCTTTAAACAATTCAAAGTTGGACAGATACTACTTTAGTAAAATCTTTGTTGCGTCTCATTGCTTGTAATGGCCCTCACTCACTGGACGAGAAGCCTTCGTACGCGCAGTTGGACACGCGTCCGCTGTGGCTCTGCGCCTCCACGGCGACGGTGTAGCTCGTCCCGCAAGTGACGCATCCCATGATGCAGTGGGAGTCCTGCGTGTGGCACCGGGCGTGGCCACGCGGCGACGTCAGAGAGGTGAGGAAGAATTGTGCCCCTTTGGCGTGAGACCATGAGACGTTGGACATTGCCTGGGTCACCTGCACCACCGTTAGATTCTCGGGGCAACACGGTTCTGTAAAAGAAGAGGTTATACAGTATATAATATATTTGTTAGTATTCAAATCTTAATGAAAAAGTAACTACATGAAAAATTTGGTCTGAGAGAGATAAAGAGAGATTCTGCGTACACTGGCGGACCAGATTAAGATGTTGTGCATAACGTTAGGCTCCTTGACCACTTCTTAAGTGACTTGTTTTCATAGTTTTTCACTTTTACAGTTATTGTACAATTACTTTAGCTGAATTCATAAATTATGTTCAATATAACTGATTTTTGTATGGGTTTATTTTCCAATCACTACAGTAAAAGGCCGGTTTTATAATGTCCTTATTGGCAAAAAAACACCTGTGGAACATCAGCCTCAATCTTTAACTTAATCTGTGTTCATGTAAACAGATGGAAAAGCTGTAGAAGCGGAAGCTCGGTTGTTTATATCTGGATAAGTCCAAACCTTATGGGCTACTCACCGGTCTCCAGAGATTTAGAGTAGCTGGGTAAACTCTGACCAGCGTCGCTGTCCGCTGTGACAGTCACTTCAAAGGTGGAGCCGCAGGGAAGGTCTGTGATGTCACAGCTGGTTCCCGTGGTGGTGCAGGTGAGTGTGCTGCCGTCCTCTCCCAGCGCGCTCACGGTGTAGTTGGCGGCTCTGTTTGTTGACGTCCAGCTGACGGTGACAAAGGTGGAGTTGTTCTCGGTCAGCCCCATGTTTGTCGGCATACAGGGAGCTGATGAGCAGTGAAAGAGGAGAGTCAATACCTAAAATAGTTCGAGAAACTCCATTGCATTAAAGCAAAGCATGCGTTTCACTTTAAATATCATCACAGTGCAGGTCTAAACATGTCCAGTTTTACAGTTTTGCAAAAACCAACTGACAATAAACAAAGACTAAAATAACACCTGAAAAAAGGAGAAAAAAGAAACCTCTGAAATATCACTTTTCGGACCATATACCAAAAATAATAATGATAGACGTTGACATGCTCCATGTTAAATTATCATAGATTGCACAGTTATCCCTATAAAATGACTAATAATACTTTATGTAATGTGATAAAAGTCAGTTTTTGTCACATAGAGCTTTTGTATTTTTCCACTGAACCATAGGTCATACTACAAACTCCTGTTTATAAATCATTGCGTGAAACTACTGTATATCAGACAGGTGAGGTACAGGTGCAAAATGTAATGGGTTATTTGCTGGATACAGTATGTTTTCCTACCTGTGTCTTTGGTATGAGCTTGGCATGCATGGTTGCATCCACTGAAGTCATTGCAGGGTATCACCACCACGCTGTAGGGACTGTCACAGGTGAGGTCAGAGAGGGCGCACTCCGGTGCCGTGTCGTTGCACAGGATGACCTCGGAATTGTCCACAGCACGAGTCTGGTACATGTCTGCCCCACGTGCAGCTGTCCATGTGATCTCCAGAGTGTCCGTGCTCACCACAGAGACAGTCAGATCCTCCGGACAACAGGGCACTGAAGGGGGAGATGAGGAAACGAGAGGAAAAGATTAAAGTTAAAGTGGTAGTACAAATACTTGAGTACAAAATTGCTACTTTACTGTGTTATTTATATTTCTTAGTGTTAGTGTACACGACCTTCGTGTTGAGGATTAAATCAGAAAATTAATAAAAAATGTCTTTCAAATTGGGCTCTTATCTGGTCACATCCTGGCAACTGGGATCTATCTGTGCATATCTATGTTTGTGCTGCTACTTACAGGTGGTGTAATTGAGATTCTCCCCTGCCGGACTGTTGCCGGCCTGGTTGAACGCCACCACAGAGAGCAGGTACATGTAGCCACACTGGCAGTGGTAGGTGCAGTTGTTGCCGGTGGTGTTACAGATCTCCTCGATGCCATCTCCTCTCTTGATGAAGGCCTTGTAGCCGTCAGCGTGAGTCACCGTGTCCCACGTCAGTGTGCAGTTCTCCTCTGTGTCCTCCACGTTATGAGTCAAAGACTCGGGTGGGCACGGGACTGGAAGCACAGGAGAGTTCAGTCACAATTACACAGAAGCAGTGCTTTGACGCTGTCAGTGTATTGTTCTTTTTGTCACTTCTCTCCCATAATCAACAGCTATTGGTTGGATTGCATTCTGGACCCTGCATTTTCATTATTCCAAGACTGGATCCAAAATATAACAAATATAATGATAGATATTTGTCTGCTACACCAGCGTTACTCTGGTAAAGGACCCACAGTCTAACTTGTACATACTGGTTGACTTATACATGAAAAGGAAAGCAATCAGATGGCTCTGATGGAGTAATAAGTAAAAAAAAGTGTGATATAACTGATCTGATTTAGCATTCAAATCTTAACAGGAAAGAAAAAACAGTGTCAGTTCGAGTACTCACAGGTGACGAAGACTTCAGGGTCCGACGGGTAGCTGGGCCCGGCCTCGTTTGAGGCTGTGACCTGGATCGTGTGAACTTCTCCACAGCTCACTGGAGACAGGCTGCAGGGGCTGGACGTGGAGTTACACGTGAGGTTGTGGTTGCTGGTCACAAAATAGTCGACGGATCCGTAGACGTCCGGGTCGATTGCCCAGGACACGGAGAGTTCGGTCACATTGTTACTCGTCACCATAGAGACACTGACAGACGACGGTGTTGGAGGACCTGTTGAAGGAGAGGACCACACAGGAACACGCATCAACATCCAGTGAGGTGGTACAAAGCGTATGTAGATGCTTAGACCATCTATCAGACCATAGACGCTGTTTAAATACAGTTTTGGTCTTTAGATTATAGAACGCTTATCATTATGTCAGTTAACTTGAGAACAGTGTTGTAAGGACGCTGGTTGATTTAATCAAATATAGTAGATTCTGCCCAACGTGCAGATACATATTAGTGAAAAAAACACCAATTCTTTGGGACATTTATTTTCAAGATAATCCTTAATTAGTCCCACGACAGAGAAATTTGCAATTTGTTTAGTTTTTGTCCTCTTTTTTATTCAATTTAAAGAACTAATTTCTCTGAATTTATCCATAAATGACACCATCTTTCCATCTAATATCATCGCGTTTGCTACAAAAACCGGTGCAGTCTATGTGCTGTTGTCAGCCAAGCTGATCCAGACCTGTCTGTTTTGACAGATATCATGAGGAGTCTCTTAAATGTTCTGTTTGCACATTTCTTTTACTTGAAATGAAGTATAATTTCCACCACTCAGTCACTCCAGGATTTTACAATGTTGCGACTGCAACAATTAATGCAAATATAACCAAGTAATGTGCCTTTTGACCAATGAGAGTAGTTTTCTACAAGGAAAATCATTGTTACAGAGGTTGTTTGGTGGGTATGGACCAAAAAAGTGCGTCATGGGACTGGACAATACCATTTAATCCTGGATATGATGCGTTCAAGTGCACCACAGACTCCACAGTAAGCTGTAAGAACTCTATCATCACAACTGGAGATTGTGCCCCCAATATTGTGCAGCAACAATATTTTCTAACGGGCATGAGATAGAACTATATCTAGCAAATACGAACTCGGAGCTGTGAATCAGACACCACTTTTAGTGGAAAAAAAGAGTGATATGGTCAAATAACACGTTTTCAGCACAAGTGTGCTAGTGCCTCCTTACGTGTTGTCTGGTTGACCTCCAAGCTCAAATCTCCCTTTCGACCCTCGGGGTCCCAGGCGTACCCTTGGATGGAGTAGAGGGAGCCAGCGTCTAGGGCAGAAATGGTCATGTAGGTGTCGGAGGTGTTGTACTGCATGCTGGTGTTGGAACCAAACTGGAATGTGGACACACTGTACAGGACAGCGTGAGCCACAGGAGCCCAGGATATGGTGATGCTGTCGTTGCTGGGAGACGAGGTAGAGAGCTGAGGAGGAGACAGAACTGTGGAGGAGGAAGATTTGATTAGTTTTTGTGAGATAAAAGGCCACAGTTGCTTCATAAAATGCTGATTTTAAGAAGTAACACCATGATAATTAGATGGGAAATAATGTTGTTATTTGCCTGTCTGTCTGTCAAAGACAGAATATATGTGTGTGAATGAGAGGAACCCAAGTAGAACCATGAGGCAAGAGGGAGTGGAGATAAAGAAGGTGGAGGATTTTAAGTATTTAGGGTCAACAGTCCAGAGCAGTGGAGATTGTGGAAAAGAGGTGAAGAAACGGGTTTAAGCTGGTTGGTATGGGTGGAGAAAAGTGTCAGGGGTGATGTGTTATAAAACAGTATCAGCCAGAATGTGAGGAAAGATATACAAGACAGTGGTGAGACCAGTGATGCTGTATGGTCTAGAGACAGTGGCACTGAGGAAAAGACAGGAAGCAGAGCTGGAGGTAGCAAAGATGAAGATGTTACGGTTCTCTTTGGGAGTGACGAAGATGGATAGGATCAGGAATGAGTCAATCAGAGGAACAGCACATGTTAGATGTTCTGGAGATAAGGTCAGAGAGGCCAGAATGAGATGGTTTGGTCATGTACAGAGGAGGGATAGTGAGTATATTGGTAGAAGGATGCCGGGGTTGGAACTGCCAGGCAGGAGGTCTAGAGGAAGACCAAAGAGAAGGCTTATGGATGTAGTAAGAGAGGACATGAAGTTAGTTGGTGTGAGAGAGGGGGATACAGAGAACAGGGTGAGATGGAGGAGGTTGATTCGCTGTGGCGACCCCTGAAGGGAGCAGCCGAAAGGAAAAGAAGAAGAAGAAGGTGTTATTTGCTTGTCTGGACACAAATGAACACATTTGCAAATGAACATGTTCAAATCAAATCTCAAGTCTATCATCTGTCACATTTGTTGCTGTTAGGTCACATTAATTACTTGTGACATGTGGATCGCCAGTTCAAATCCCCTAAGCGCCCCTGAGCAAGATGCCCAACTACCAATGCTCTCTGGATGCAGGTAAGTGCTGCCCTCTGCTGGTGTGTAAAATGGATTTAGGTTTAATTCAGAGGTCAAATTCACTACAACTCACTGGTGTAAATAAAACCAATTCTAAAGTAGATTAGATCAGATTATTTTATATATGCATATATATTTATATATATAATACATATATATGCGTGTGTGTGTAATGTTTTAAAAAGTAAGAGGCTTTGTCTATGACAACATGAATATAACATGAATATGATCTTCAATAAAGTTTGAATAGATCTATGAATTGGATTAAGTACTATTAGCATGTATTTTAAGAAAGAGACTAAGAAGATTGTGTATATGAGTAAAATACTATATTGCTTATTACTGACATACAGTATTTCAGTTTTAAGGGATTTTGTGACGACGGAGGGACTTACTCCACATACCACTGCAATATTAATAGACCAATGTTGCTAAAATAAGTTAAAATCTGAAGATCTATAAACAAAAGACATGAAACTGCTACATGTTTTTTTTTTAGCTCATGAGGATCAGATTTCTCAGAGTGGAGGTGAGAGGTGACACTTTTGTACTCAGGATGAGGTCAACCCTTTGTGTGACTGTCACTGAAGGGTCAGGTGGAGTTGATACCGATACAGGAGGGACCCCGCGGGATGCTGATGCATTTCTTGGTTATAAGAAAAGCCTGGATTTTGCCTGAAGACGTGTGTGTATACATTGGCCCATAGTGACTCTACATAATGGAGCAGATCAGTTGACTTCTGGAGGGCATGGGGGAGTGATGACAAAAGTGTCCTGTATGGTTCTCATTTCTATAAAAACCATCAAACTGCCCCATGGGTGTATTCTTTTAACAGTTGAATTCAAACACTCTCGTTCTGCTGATAAACAAAGACGACGCGAGAGACAACAGTACCTGTCTTTGCAGTCACAGTGGGAGAGGGCTGGCTGCGGCCTCCACTGTTCACAGCCATGATGCTGAGCGTGTACTCAGTGTACGGTGAGAGGGACTGAATCTGCGCAGGGGAGGACGACACTGTGTCTTCTCTGTAGAAGCCGTCAGAGTTCAGGACGCGTATGATGTAGTTAATGGCGTTACTGTCCAAGGTGAACTCCGCTGTCAAGGTCGTGCTATCCTTTGGCTCCGCATTCTGCAGGGGATCCATCATCTCCGGGGCTTAAATGACAGTACAGAATATGCACTAAAAAGAGCTCAGATTTGATTGATTATTCTGTCACTATGTGTGCTTAGACTGAAACAGAAGAGTACCACACCTGTTGATGACACACCAGTCGTTGTAGTGCTCAGAATTTCTTGACTACTGCCCAGAGCTTCCACGGTGAAGATGTAGTTGGTGTTTTGGGACAGCGAGCTGATGGAGCCCATCACTGTGTTTTCCCCAAAATGAGCAAAGGCAATGGGTTGGCCTGGTGAGCTTTGCAGGGCAGCAGAGACTTTGTATGAACTGGCTCCAGAGTACCTGCTCCATCTGAGAATCGCAGTCTTGGATGTGACTGAGAACACGGACACTGTGAAACCTGATGAGAAAAGAAAATTGAGATGGGTCACTTTCATCGCTTATCACACCCGAGACATGGTTTATATGTATAGCACATTTCATACACAGCTGCAACTCAATGTGTTTTACATAAAAACAAAATACCAAACTTCATAAATAAACATAAATAAAACAGATTACATCAAGGTGACAACTTTGTTTTTAGGATAGGGGTTTAAAGATACCTGAATTTCCCCAAGTGGATAAACAACGTTTATCTAATCTAATCTTAAATGGAGCATAAAATATGACATAAAAAAAAAATTATTATGTAATACAGTGCAGAAAAAATATTAAAGTGCTTTAATGGAGCTTCATCATAAGCATATGAAGAAAAGAAATGTTTATGATCTGGATTTAACTTGGTTTATATTCTTTTAATATGTCAATAATACATTCTGGACCTAAACTATTTAGTGAACACACATAAATGCAAAGTATATTTAAGGTTTTGTGCCTTCTATATAATCACGTATGACAGTAAAAAAAAAACAGCTACAGTTTAATATGTTAAAAAAGAATATAGAGTACCTGTTGCTGTCACAGCCTGCAAATAGAAATGAGAGAATATTAACAAAAGTTTGTGTGCAGTCAATATAATGAACTACTTTGCCCGAATTTGAATTTGAAAAGTGTCTGTTGTGTTAAATGTCATTACTGTACCTGTGAGAATATGCCCAGCAAGACAAAAATCACCAGCCACTTCATCGTGCCCATTCTTCACCTCTGCCAAGAAACACTCGTCTTTTTTGTTTTATCACTTTGTAGCCTGTTTTTGGGGTTTCTTCCAAAAAATGGTTCACTCTTAACTGTTTCATTCTCTTGGCTGTTAAAGTTGAAATACCTTCATGTGGACCCTCCCACTGGGTAAAAATGTCCAACCATGGTGCAGAAGTGGTGTGTGTGTGTGTGTGTGTGTGTGTGTGGGGGGGGGGGGGGTATTACTTGGGGGACAGGTGCAGTTTGAATAACATGAGAAGGAGAAATGTTCAGCCACTGGCCTGATATTCTATATTCAAGGAAGCAGTCAAGAGAAAAATACAGTATAATACACTGGTCAGTGATTCCCATAGCTTGAGGCATCGAAACACTGATAGGGGAGGAATGACTTCATTGTCATAATACACTGTAAAACCTGATGAGTTAGTTCAACTCAAACAGATTGAGGAAACCAGAATCAGAATCAGTATCAGCTTTATTGGCCAAGTATGTGAACACATACAAGGAATTTGACTCCGGTTTTATCCTTAGCACACAAATTAAACGTAAACTAATTCCCTTATATCAATTTAGTTTAAGAACTCAAATAACATGAATATAAGAAAGTATATTATTAAAATAAAAGTGACTCAAACATTTATTATTCAGGTAACTTGAGTAAATTTGTTTAATTTAGTTACGCATTTCTCCAAACTTGTTTTAATTGTGTTAAATAAGAGTGTTTTAATTTAGTAAAGACAAATGCTTCTTATTCATATAAATGTTAACGCTTAAGTTGAATTTACTCTAAGGCTAATGATTATATTTTGGATGGATTGAATTTTTTTGATTTATCTTACTGTCACAGACTCAAAAACAGAGATCGAGCCGTTTTCGAAGCTTGACATTGTAAAAACATTAATTCCACAACTGTAAACTTGAACAAATATATTGTAACAGAACAAACAAAGCATAAAAATCATAAATAACAATAATACATATAATAATACATAAACAGTCCTTCCCAGGATAAACAAAGGAAGGGTGTCACATTCAAATGGAGCGTAAGTGCTCTCACAAACATAAACAGAGTGATCAAACATTGAAAATACTTATTCTGACAACAGGAAAAATGGAGAACTATATTTCAAAATATACAATGACACATCTTCATGTCCCTCACCAAAAACAGTTTGTGTCTAACAATAGACAGAGGTGAGTGTCACATGTCTGACACTTCCTGTTGTGCACACTGCTGCTGTTGTGTAGTGTTTATATTAGCAGGTAGATCAGCCAAACTACTTACCTTGAATCACGATGAAAAGGTGAGTCTTCAACAAAGCGCATCCCTTTTCCTGCTGTGCACCTTCCAGGACACTGTGGTTCCATAAAATTATTTTAGTATTACAACATAAAATCAAGAATACAAAGACACTCAGACACTCAATCATGTTTTGTTATCAATTGACTGTGTTGAAAAATGTCACCATCACTGCTAAATCAAGACTAAATCAAAATTTAACATCACTTGACAGTTTATGGGCCCACATTATTTTCACTTAGCTGGACAACAACAGCATTTGACATCGTCAATATGTCTACAAATCAGACGGGTTCACATCATTTGGTCCACCCCAAATTCTTCTCTCTGGAGAAGAATTTCCAGGGAGGAAGACGTTAAACTGACTGCTTTCAACAGGCACAAGAGCACAATTTCCAGATAAAAACATAGAAATGTATTTGAAAGAAAGGTGCAATTTACAGCATAGTTGACCAGAACAATTAGCAACAACATAATTTTTAACATCAACACAATTCAGGCGTCCAGTAAAAATGTCAACTTTGAAGACCCGTTACTTGATTTCAATAAACCAATTAAATTGTGTTCTTCAGCAAAAGGCCCTCTAAAAAAATACAGGATAATAATTGACAGAAAAGTGTCACTAGATCATTAGAATAACTTACAACAAAGAGCACGGTGTTCTGCACATGTTAATTTGATGTGTGAGGCCCATAAGGTAGGCACATGCTCCACATCTGCAATGCCGTACCCTCGAGCACAATCCCAGCCCACTCAGAGTCACCTTCTTCAGTCCCTGGTTTGGAGACCACAAAAATCTTGATGACAAATGCACCAAGTGCCTCCGTCACAGCTGCAACGTCGTCACCATCATCATCATTATCACGGACCTGTGCAAGAGAGAGAAATGATTGCCTAATTTATTTTGAGTTCTAACTAACTCCGGGTTATACGTTTAAAAAATATATATCAAATGACAACTTCAAAATGTCTCCAATATGCATCAACAAATTTCAAATGTTGTGTAAAGGTACAGAAGCAACTAAGGCCCAGCTTTTGAAATTAGCAAAGTGGCTGGAAGGGTAAAAATTTAACATAATACATATATCAAAATTATTATTAAGGTCAGCTGGCTTTAACCCCAGCATGTGAACAGTTACACGGTCAATGGCTAATAAGTGTGAAAGGATCCTCTAAGCGTGTGAACCGTTTGAAAGTACTGAGCAGCAGCAGTCGTTGTAGTGGTTAAAGGTCCTGACCGGAAAAAACTACAAAGCTTCGTCGCACACTTGGTGACGCGGATGACGTCAGAGACCGGGGACCGGAGACAGGAAGAGGCGCTTCGGAGGAAACAAAAATGGCAGCGGCCTCAGATCACGGACTGAAGAGAATAGTTTGGCAAAGTAAGTACACTACATGGAAACAGTTTTTACAACATTTATGAAGCTGCATAAGACTTATTATTCAAAGCTACAGGACTCAAAAGTAACAACGAGCTGTTATTGACTGTGTCCTTCGCTGGGACAGTGGACATTTTACTTCCAGTGAAGTAGTTGTGTTGTTCTTTTGGGAGCGGAAGTTGACAGATGAAGGTTGAAGGGAATGGAGAGAATTATAACCACAGAATGAAAACACTGGATCTAACTCTCGATGGTGTCGTTTGTATGGCGACTTTACCGTCATCTTCTCTCGCAGTTGCCCACTGTTAGTTGTGTGGTTATTAACAGGCTGTTCTCCGCCGACTGTGACATCGCACCCCTGTCAACCGTGACGTTGGTGGAAGAAAGAAACATTAACAAAGCGTGACGCCTTGTCAACCGGGGATTTACCAAATAAACGCAATTTAAATACTCAAAAAACGGTGTTGCAACGTTTACAAAGGGAAGCAAACGATAAAGAGAATCCAGCTAGAACACGGTTCTATGAAATTTGACGAAATACACCCAAATTATTCATGACAATGAATCAGGAAAAATACTAATTTAAGCAAGAACACATTGTGTCATTCTCTTCTCCTCTCCTCTCTTCAGCCTCATCCTCTTCTCCTCTCACCAGTCTCACCTTTCTTTCACAGGATATTGTGTATTTCATGTGAAGTCCTAAAGTATGCTTCAGAAGTCACTTCAGAGCTTCTCCTGCCAGCTCCATACTCTAATACAGGGTTTCCAGGAGTCCTTGAAATCCTTGAATGTTTGTGGATTTGAAAAACAAACAAACTGGCCCATGAAAGTTAATGAAAATCGCCCAAAACGACATGGATCATTGAAAGTGCTTGAATTTTGTCAAAAAAAGAAGATAAGTTGATATTTAGTTAAATGTCTGCCTTGTTCGTTACGACGCACTACTGTTTTATGCGCCCTGCATTGCTTGATGTACGTAGACTAGTCCTATGCAGAACAAACGTAGAGTCATAATTACTAGCGGTGTTGTGGACTGACTTGCCCAAGATCCCAAGGACAATCACTTGTCCAGATGCAGAGTGTGCTGCAAATCAAAACAAGCTGTCTCAGCATTTGAAAAAGATTACTTGCTCCTGCAAAACGTTTGCGCACAGTGATATAATTGGTTAGTGACACTGATGTTGAACCATATTCTGCATCTCCTACAGGAATAAAAGAAACAATCATTGCAGACTGCAGAAAATCTGAAGTATGGAAGGTAGGACAAGTCCTGTTCTTTTACTATTTTACTGCACACAGATACATAAATCAGAATTGTAATGTGGAGCTCCATTAAGTAGTAACAGTAGAGTGTGATACTTATTGTAACCGTCTTATTTATCACCTTCACAGATACTGATCTTGGATCCTTTCACCACCAAGCTCCTCTCATCATGCTGCAAAATGTCCGATCTCATGGCAGAAAAAATAACAAGTAGGCTATGTTTCAATGACAGTGAAAGTATAATACCGTAATACTGACAATAGAGTGGATCTACTCAAGTATGTGGGCGCCATTACCCGTGTGTTAAAGTACTTTTCTTATTTCAAATGTCTAGTTGTGGAGGACCTGTACAGAATCAGAGAGCCTGTTCTAGAAATGAAGGCCATCTACTTTATGTCACCAACAACTAAGGTTTGTCACTGTAACACTGTCATGGTCATTGGAGACATATTGCAATTGCGATTTGATTTGTGATGGAGCGTTATCACATTAAATCTCTCTCTTAAAATAATAAATTAAATGCTATAGATCATGCATGCATATATCCTAAATTGTGCTGTTTAAATTGTGATTTGAATTTGAAAATGATCGATTCTTCTGCTCCAATCTTGCATTTGCATCCCTTTCTTTACACATTTCCTTTTATTTCAAACATGTTCTCCCAATTTTCTCAAATCCCTTAGTGTGTGGAGGCCTTTATTGCTGACTTCAAGCCCAAACCCAAGTATAAAGCAGCATATGTCTATTTCACCGACTGTAAGTAACCTACAAATACCTTATCAAATCTACTGTAGCAGCACATTCACTTCGAATAGGACAATTAAACTAAGTTGCTTAAAATGTGGCAATTTATACGCAAAGTAAATCTATTTTTGCTTCCACAGACTGCCCCGATGAGCTGTTCAACAACATGAAACTGTACTGTGCAAAGTATATAAGAGTCTGTAAGGAAATCAACATGTCCTTCATCCCCCAAGAGGCACAAGTGAGTGTGTTCCAGGAATTTCTGTAACGCTCTTTTTCATATTTATGCAGATTCTGTGGTTACTTGGTTGCCAAGGGATAGTTTCATTGTTTAATTGCTTGGAAGGCTCTGGCTGCTTTAAATAGGCATATATTTATTATAGTAGTTTGGGAATTGTGTCCAGTCCTTGTTTCTACTTTGAGTATTTTTTATTGTTTTTATTCATATTCGTGCAGTTCTGTAGCTGTAAAAAGACTAAAAAAAAAAGATTTTCACGCTGCATTTTAACTGACTGTATTAACTAAATTTTTCAGGTGTTCACATGCGACAGTCCAGTAGCCTTCCATAGTATTTACAGTCCCAACAGTCAGGACAAAAAGAAGACCCTGGAGACACTCGCAAACCAGCTTGTCACGCTCTGTGCCACATTGGACGAGTATCCAGGAATCAGATACAAGAAGTAAGCCAGAGGAGATCTTCCTCCTTACCTTACCTTATCATATCTCTGCCAACATGCACAGTGAAGGAAAAACTTGAACCAAGATCAGAGAATGTATTATCTCACTTCTCCCTTAGGGTCGAGTGGTACTACACAATAAGTCTAAACATGATCTCAATGCTTGGAAATGTTTCTGGTTGTTGTTTTAGGCGTTTTGAGACAAAGGGAACTCATTTTACCCATTTCTGCCAGTCAATCATGAAAACTTAACATTCAAAATCTAACAGAACTCACATGTTGTGCTAAGTAGTAGTTTGGTAATGTTCTTTATGCTTGGAAACTATTACTCAGTATTATAAGTGTCATATTTTACAAAATCAAATGTGTGCACACCTGTTCTGTTCAGACGCACAACTCAATCGTCACTGTGAGGCAGAAGACATCAAATATTTAGTTAGTTACAGATGAAATATGGAGTTTACATGTAAAGGAAAGAGAGAGCCTGTAACGTATACTTATTTATGTAAAAAATGTGTGTTGATGCATCTCTGCTTTAATCTTCTGTCTGCAAAGGTTTTGTACATTGAAAGCGAAAACACACTAGTTTGAAAAGAGCATTTGTCACAAGAAAAAATTTGACTCCAAACCTGCATTGTCTGATGTGTATCAGCGAAGCTTCTATATCTACCTCACTGTGATAACTTATGGAAATCAATGTTTGACAGCAACATGGAGAATGCAAAGACTCTTGCAGAGCTGGTGGACAACAAGCTGGCCAGACATTACGAGCTGGATGATAGTGGCAAGAAAAAGGTGAGATTCCTGCTGAACACAGAATGTTTACAGCTTCAACAACGGCTTAGCCCGGGGAGTAAATGGGAAACTGGAAATGGAGTGGGTTTTTTTTTTTCCCCCATTAACAGGTTAACAAAAGGTATCAAGTAAAGAAAAAAAAATTCCCTCCTTTGCCTTAAGCAGATCAAAGTGTTGTTTGTAATATTTGGTAAAGGAAACATTGACTGCTGTTGCCTAATAGAGGCTCAGCATTAGCACAGAAAGGCAGGAAGAGTGTATTGACAACATTAAGCTGTAACAACACAGTTTTTTATTAAAAGGTATTTTTGTGTTGAATCATATTTGTGTTTTTTCTTCATATCTCCAGGGAAAGACCCAGGCCCAGCTGCTGATTGTGGAAAGAGCTTTTGATCCCGTCAGCCCCATCCTACACGAGCTCACCTACCAGGCCATGGCCTACGACCTCATTGATATCCAGAATGACACCTACAAGTAAAACAACTTCTCCATCTTTATTTGTCCCTATTCACATGCTTACATATTACATATTACACCCGTATGGCAGACAAGGACGGTTTCAGATCAGAAAATGCCAGTTATGTTCTTATTTTGGTGGCCAGGTACAAGTCCAAAGACGGCTCAGAGAAGCAGGCCCAGCTGACTGAGGACGACATGCTTTGGGTTAGGCTGAGGCACAAACACATTGCTGAGGTTTCAGAGTAAGTATGCAACATTTGAAGGATGGGTGTGTCCCATTCCTGTCTTCCTCGCCACAACTCTGAGCCCATTTTATTTTGTTACAATAGACAAATCCCCAAGATGGTAAAAGAAATATCTGCAAGCAAGAAACAGCCAGACGGGAAGGTAAAGTTATCTGATCTCATCACCGCCTGAATCTTGAGTGTTATGCAATTTTACTTTACTTCAAAATAAAATGAATTTGAATTGAATTTTCTTTCCAGATCACAATTAGCAACTTGGCCCAAATGATGAAGAAGATGCCTTCATTTCGTAAACAGATGACTGAGGTATGAACTATCCATCGTTTAAATATCTAACCCTTACCTGCCAACCTCTACGCATTTTGCATAGCAGATTTTTACATTAAACTACGTATCTGTTTACGTGCAACAGCCCACAGTCTATATGGGTCTAACTTTAGCAATTGTAGATGATTTTAAGTTGATTATGGTGTGTGTGTGTGCAGTTAATAAACATGATGTCTGATGACCTAAACAGAAGAGAATATGTGCCCCTCAGAAGTAATATAAAATGTCTGTTTAAGGGACATAACACATGCCTTTTGTGATTTTCAATTATTGATAATGTCGAATGACTGTTTAAGGGACATTTTCCTGTTATTTCTGTTATGTTAGGTTATGTCAAATATATGAAACCTACATTTAAAGTCAATCAGTATCCATAATATAAACAACTGTATGGGTTTAAATCGAATGTTAAATAAGTAATGCCTTGTTCGTTGAAGGAGTTCTTGTTTTCTTCATTGTCTATTTGTATGTAGAATATCTGACATAGAAGTGAGTGGAGGAGTGATTAGTAAGTATGTGAGAGATGCATATAAATTGGGTTAGGGTTAGAACCAACACGCTCCACCACCTCCATACGTAAGAACAATAACATTGACAATAAATCCCTGGTAAGTTGCTACTCAAAAATGTTTTTCAAGGTTGGCAGGTCAGGTATTTTTAGGAGCAATTTATAGAAAATTGACATACCATGGAGGTAATTTGGAGGTAACTCATGTTATTTACTTCCTACAAGTAATTATAGAGCCAACGGATCATTTTGTCATCGTTGGGTGTGGTGTTTTAAAACCTTGTTATTGTGTGGGTTAACTGGAATATTATACATGTACCAGGAAAACAAAATGGAAAAGTCCTCTTATATTAAAAATAACAATTTTGTTTTGAAATAAAACCTGTTTGAAACTTGTGTTCACTACTGTGTTCTCTGTGTTTCAATTCTAGCAAACCATTCATCTGCAGCTGGCCGAGGACTGCATGCAACATTTCTCAAACAATGTGGAGAAACTCTGCAAAGCTGAACAGGTATGATGTCCATGATGTATGTTTTAATGGGACTGGGACTTGTTCATGTGGCAAACATTAATTTCTTGTCTTCACACGTTATAGATGTTAGAACGTAGTGGCTAAAAACATGCAGGTGTACAGAATTATGGAGTTTAAACTGAAAATAATCTTTAGGCTTCACGATGCGCAGGAGCCATAGTTAGCTCAACTCCTCCTCAAACAGGGTGTCGATATAAAAACTCTCAGCACACCTTTAACTGCGGTTTCCCAGCTTTCGAAGTAATACACATTTCTGGGACAAAGTCAGCTAGCAAATTAAAGGCAGTAGAGTAGGAGCTGGTCTCATCATGGCAACCACTTCGTTCAGTATCGCTATGCATTGCCTCCATAATTTTCTATAGTTATGTCACTTTTACTATCAATACATGTAATCAGATAAAATGGAAAAAAAATCCCTTAATTTTCTTCTTCAGTCTCACAACAGCTTCTAACAACTGAAAAATCCCATGTACAATTATCCATGTCCACATCGCATTGCATCTTAACAACAGTTAAACGTCAACACCCCTGGTCTGATCGCTGACTGACTTGAAGAGAAACTTATCAGGTGGTGAAACTGATCCTGCTAACACTGATAAAATTGCCAGCCCACATGACAGTTATCTGTCTTTTGTCTCCGTGTAGGACCTCGCAGTGGGGTCAGACGTGGACGGGTTGAAGGTGAAGGATTCCATGCGGACCCTGCTGCCTGTGTTGCTTTACCAATACAGCACTCACGAGAAGGTCAGAGCTGTGCTGCTCTACATCTTCAGCCTCAACGGTAAAACTTCACCCTACCTTTTTAGTTTTCCTTTCATGCACAAAGACTTAAAGAGACCAAAGCTTTGAGTTGTCGTCAGTTAGACTTTTCAGAAACATCAATGAAATGCACCTAAAACCAAGAATTTCCCTTGTTTGTTTGTAAACAGGAACAACAGACGAGAACTTGAACAAACTCATCCAGCATGTTAAGATCGAGAATGAACGGGAATTTATCCTGAACTGGAAAGAACTGGGCGTTCCTATCATCACAACGGTATGTGGATTGCAGTTGATTTTTTAGCGACTTCTTTTATTTATTTTATATATCAGTCCCAACTGAAATCGTGTTACTTCTACTTTTGTTTCTAGCCCAGTATCTTCCCTCGCAAAACAGCCAGACGGGATCGTTCCCAGGAGCAGACGTACAACCTTTCCAGATGGACTCCGGTCATAAAAGATGTAATGGAGGTCAGTAAGGGGAGATAACTGGAATTTAACCTTTATTCTTACATTCTCACATTCTTACATTTACTCAGTTAATATTTCTGTCTTTTTTTCCCCACATCCACATAAGTACAAGAAATGTGACATGAAAATCCCTGTTGCAGCTTAAATGATAACCACACTAAAATTTCACTAAGACAAATGTTGGGGGAAAAAAATCACATAATAGGATACCTTGAGAGTTTAAAAGTCCTGTGTGTAAAATTTAAGTAAAGATGAAATTCAAGATTTGATTTGATTTTGAGTTTTTATGCCAACTCCAGGCTTAATATGTTCTCTAACACACTTGGAAGAGAAGAGTGAAGCGAGAAACATGCAACTTCACCAATAAATGTTGTTGAAGTTTGTACACTATACCTTTTTAAAAATGAAAAAAGCTAAATAAATTAAGTTAGATAAATTAGGTTATTAAAATCTAAAAAGCCACTGTTTCCTGAGTTATTCATCAATATTTTACATGATTAAAGGTTTTAGACACAAGAGCTTTTCTTAGTTTTCTTTTAAATAGAGGTAATGGTACCAAAGAACCTTAACATTAAAGCAACTGTTATTTAATGGAATACTGACTTGGGGATATTTTACATAAACAAGGATAAATATTATTTATATTAATATTATTATTATAATTCCTGTCTAGTGTGGATGTTGAACTGTGGCTAAAATAGTATTATTGAATTATGAGTTGAAATACAAAAGAACAGATTTCTGTGTTTAGTTTATATACAGTGCTGTGACAACTCTCTCCATGTTTTATTATAACAAGTAACTAATGATACCAATAATTAAAACAAGCTTTCAGATTTTTCAGCTTCTTAAATGTGAATATTTTCTGGTATTTGTTGCTCCATTTGACAAAGAAATCATTAAAACCTGAAACATCTGAGAACATGATCGTTTCGATGTTTGGGAAACACCGATCAACATTTTTCAACATTTTCTGACATTTCATATATAAAATGATCGCCAGATCAATCGATGATTAAAATAACCGTTAGTTGCACCTCTAAATGATACATTATTGAATTAAATGATTGAATTAAATTGCATAATTCCACATTGGGTGAGGCTATGAGGCAGTTATGTAATGATAGGATGTAGGAAAACAACTACGGCTGTAAGAGACTTACTTGCAGCAGCATGTAAGTAAGTCATTTTCCATACATGTGGAACCCAGATCCGGTTCAGGACGCTGACACTGTCTCCTGAACGGGATCCGTGAGAAAATTAAACAGACCACTGAAAGCACCACAGAAATGTGTTATCAGATTCGTGTCATCCAATAGCCAGTGTTACATGTATGATTGTGTTTTACAAACAGCATCTTAGCATGTGTAAGGTCCAGTGTCACTGAAGCCCCTCGTGTGTGTCGATCCCCTGGGAAGATCCTTTGTACCGATCTTTAAACGCTGATAATAGTGTTGGTTTGTTGTTGTTGTTGTGAATCGGTTAAAATCTGCCTTGAAAAAGGTCAGTAAATATAATTAGTCTTGAGGTTTTTGTTTTTTTTACTTTTTCACTTTTGGATCTACTTTTTTATAACAGCTGACAAAAAGCAAGTTTAAGTAACTTTAATTAATCATATACATTTCATGTAATTGCAATCATTTCAAAACCTTTTTTATTTTATTTCTTTTTAATAATCTCTCACAGCCCATCTGCACAACTGATAATCAGCTCGCTTGGCTCTTGGCTGAAAACTTTCTTGAAAAGAGTTAAAATCTCTTTGTGTCTTTAAAGTCTTTGTGCCTTTCTACCACATGGGAGACATGTCATTGTCTTCTCTTCATTGTCACTTTCCTGTTACAACATGAAAAAGCCATTTCCAGTCAGCGCGAACACCTGAGTTCCTGTAACTTATAGCTCTTGCTTACTTCTAGCTCTTATTTGTACCCAAACGTTTAAATGCACTTATTGTAAGTCGCTTTGGATAAAAGCGTCTGCTAAATGACATGTAATGTAATGTAATGTAATGTAATGTAATGTAAACTGCAGTGAACAATTTCCTCAGGAAACGAGCAAAGGTTTTTAAGTGTGGAAGCATAATATCAGGTGTTTTACAGAGGTCTTGTGACAATGCAGAAGTGTCTTTAACTTTGAACTTGTTTTTTTTGTATGTCCCCAGTTGCATGTGTATGTAGCAAAGGCAACTGTATATTGAGGTCGACCATTGTGCGTTTTTCTATGGCCGATGTAGATTTTTGTAACTGACACTGATTGTGTAACTGTTAAACAAAAAATACAAAAAAAAACTTGCTTAATTTCCAGTTATTGAACACAGTGTTTTTTTCAATCTACATTTTAGGTCTACACTGCAGTGTAGTGATATACAATATTTTCAATTCATATAATGTATTAATATTTTATATAATGTATTGTATTGCTATGGTTATGTTGCTGTTTAACATTAGTTAAGTTGCTGACTGAAATGAAATGTAACCTTCCATAAACACAGTTTCTCGCTTTCTGTGCATATACATGTATGTAAGACATATGAACATTTTAAAGACTGAGATTCTCCAGATGATGAGTTTAAGTTTTAGTTTTTTTTCTTATTTTTACTTTCAGGATGCTGTGGAGAACAAACTGGACACCAGAGAGTGGCCTCACCAGTCCGAGTCTCCTGCTGCCTGGAATGGCTCTGGGGCCGTCAGGTGGGTTTACTTATGACTGGGTCACTACTTCACTTCAACAGCTTTTTTTGTCCTCCTGTGAATCATTTCCAGGGTGCATTTATGAAATGTTTGGAAAAGACCTGCCAGCCAGGCTTTTCCAAATGAAATTAAATCCCTTTTATCACCACTTACAATGGAACGTCAATGAAAATGTTACGACAACTGCACTGTTGCATAACAGAACACATTATTTCCTTAAGTACATATTAAACAATCACTTTTAGAAATAATTTCCTATAATCTGTAACATTTATGTCATCTGTAGTCCGACGGCACATGGTAATATGCAAACACGATTTATGTTTATTTACTTATGTATGATACTTTTTTTTTTACAATCCAAATTAAATTTGAAATGTGTTTCCAGAAGAGTTGCATAAAAAGTTTTGATGTCAAACTTTTCTTCTTGTTTTATACTGTACCACATGCTATTTTCTATTTTAAATTATACCAGCTATTACTCCAATGTAATTAATTAATATTTATATAAGATACATATTTCTCACATTGAATGTACCTGCAGTGTGATAAGTTAGCACCCCCCCATTGATGTTTTGTGCTACTGCATACAGGTCTAGCTAGGTGACGTGTACAGTATGTCTTCCTGTGTTTGTTGTAATGTTTTTCTTTTGTTTTCATTTCTTTCCACAACTTGGACATGCAGCCAACACTTTTAGTTTTAAAAATTCTCCGAGTGACTTTGTTTCATTTGCCCCACAGTGCCCGTCAGAAGCACAAAACCAGCAGTCAGGACGAACGCCGGAGCGGCTCGCGCCTCATCATCTTCGTCATAGGTGGAATCAGCTACTCTGAGATGCGCTCAGCCTATGAGGTCACCCAGGCGGTCAAATCCTGTGAGGTCATCATAGGTGAGCGTCAATACTGGACTACTACCTCTTTCCTCAGCCTTCTTTCAGCACTTTGTGTTTACACGATACATTTGTTTATTGGTTGCTGGTTGGCAATGAAAGTTATTCGACTACCTTTGCGTTTTTGCACATTCGGTAATGTGATTTATTTGAAGACACACTACTGACGATTCCCCACAGGTCCTTGAAATCCTTGAAAGTTTGTGAATTTGAAAAGAAAATAATAATTCCAGGCTCTTGAAAGCTTTTGAAAATCACCCTAAATAGACATTGAAAGTGGAGTCATAATTACTAGTGGTGTTGTGGACATTGTTCACTGTCTCCCTTCACCATTTATGAGCGAGTAACGTTAAGCAAGAGAGAGCAATAAAATTACAAAGACTGATTTTGCCCAAAATCCCAAGGACAATCACTTTAGTCACCTGATACAGAGCATGCTGCAAATCAATAAAAGTGGACACCACATGGTGAAGCAGCTCTTGCAGATGCCCTCCCATCTTGCACATTTGGTCCTGGAAAGTCCTTGAATTTGATGTCAACCAAGGTGTGGGAAGCCTGATAACCGTTCAGTCCTGCACTTGACACGATCTGGTTGTTGTTGGTGTATTTGAGTGGGCTCATAATTGATCTTCATGCTTTATTTTCAGGGTCGTCCCACATTTTGACCCCCACCCGTCTCCTGAATGACATCAAGGTCCTGAGCAAAGGTCCCGTGGAGACTTTCACAATAGAGGAACGGAGCAACGCCTGAGAAGTTGCCCTCCCCCTTACATCTCATATCACTCAGCACACTGCACTCAAATCAACGAATCTCCTGAATGGGAGACTGAAGGGAATTAACCTTATACTCATCTTTATTTTTTCATTCTCTAAACTGGGGGGTGGGGGAGGTTATTTACAGTAGACATGCAGTCAAATTCTCCTTAAAGCAGATTTTCTCAGTGGAAATGCTTTGGCTGTGAGAATGTGGTCTGCACTATCATGGTTTTGTTTTTTAAAACACTACATGCAGATGATATTGAAGGCGGACTTGACCTCATCCTACTGAGAGCTTCACACTGTCTTCTAACCTGCACCCGTGTTTGCTTTTGTCCTTAAAGGTAACGTGAGTAAAAATTTTGCAACAAATATCACTCATCCCTTCCAGGTGTGTTGGAGAACCCATATCACTTCTGGTTAGCGTTGAATCTTGAAAGATGTTGTGGGTTATTGTAAAAAAAAATGGCAGCCCCTGATACATTTCATACAATCAGGTGATTGTACCCACACACCCAAATTTTACACACTGGACCTTAAAAAAAATACAAGTGATGTTAGATGATGAAAGAACTCTGGAGAACATCCAGAGACGGGGCAAAAAAGCACAATGATAATGTATATACAGTATGTAAGTACCTGCTACACCATGTTGGCATCCTTAATCCCTGCTGTTCATTAGCACTTAATATAATTTCCAAAAGTGTTTAACCCAGAATATTTACGTTTTTCTTCTGTTTTTTTTTTCTTGTGTTGAACAACTGACTAATAAAAGGATGAAGTGGTTCAACATTTGGATTTAGAGGTGACAGTAGTGTTTTGAACGGGCACCGTAGTGACTGATTCGGTGGGATGCAATATTTAGGTCAGTTGAAAGAATCGCAATGAAAGCTCATAATCACCGCAGCTCATCAAGACAGATGCAACTCGATATTCTTTAGAAAAATAACGACTAGGCTTTTACACGGACAGAAAAAACGAGTTGAATTGAACGGACAGTTGTCAGGAGCGTTCAGAGGACTTGAGCGGTGCGTTCGTTCCTGCTGAGGAGACCACAATACAATGGGACACAAGGATGTTGTGCTGTTTCTGCCGTGCCCTGAATCATATCTACCCTACTTTTCCTATTGTCCACTACACACTACACACCATACACACAATGCACAAAAAGCTCCATCATTTCACGAGGCTAAAAATGAGACGGGCGCTCCATCTTCAAGTGGTGAAGGGGAGGCTTTGTCCGGTTAGTAAAAGGAACAAGTGCTATATGATAGACTGCTTTTATGGACATGAATGGAGGGGTCTTTGAGTTCAGAGTGGTGTTGACACAATAGCAACAAAAGACGGGGGGGAAGCATAAACTGTATACTAGTTTGTAACGACTAGGGCTGGGAATTGCCAGAGATACTTGCAAGTATTTGAAAAATCCACAAAATGTAATACTTTTATATATTTTGTGGTGTCTTTGCTCCAGTGACAGTAAACTAAATATTTTTGATGATTGGGAAATGATGATGAAAGACTTTTTATGACATTTTATGGCCCAAGCATCTAATCCGTTAATATTTTACAAATTAAAACGCATTACTAAAAGCAAATAACATGAATCGAAGAAGGTTTTTAACTTTGTCTCGCAGCATTTTCACTTCCTGTCAGATGGGCAGCTGAAGATTGGACGATGACGATGTGAGAAGTCAAATCAGTGCGTTAACGTTCATGTTAAAAGTCTGATTTTAGGCCGACTAAGGCAATAATTCGGTTTTCGCAATGTCATGTAAACACGTTTGTCCGACGAAAATCGAGCTTAGTTGCACTAACGTACCTGGATAATGCGATTCATAGTCTGACTATTCCTGCATGTATACGCTTTGTCGGAATTAATGTTAATCTGGCATAGTTTCATCGCAGTTTACAATAGTGCGATTGCAGTCCTGATTTGTCTGCTTTAATGACAGATTATCATATTATTATGTTATTATTATGACACAGGTCATGATCTGATTATCGATGTGATTATAGAATAGGGCTGCTCCAGATTTTACATCATTTGTAGATGTGAAACTATCTGAGCAAAGTTATCCTGGATTTATTAATTATATAGACTAATTGTAATACAGATTACATTGTTGGGGTTGCGTCTCAGGAGTATGTGGTTCAAATGACAAATATGTAAAGTGAGAGAGTCATTTGATGTGATTTAAAATGTCAAGATGCCTGGTAAGTAACCACACTTATATTATTACTACTGGTAGTTACGTGAAAGAGCGACAATTAAAGGAGAATTATCTCATCTGCTTCTTTTCACACGTCTCTGATAATCCTGTGATGAAAGCTGTGTCATCCACCTCCATAAAGCAGGTGCAGAGAGGAGTCCGCTCCAGGAAGAAGTGTCAGGTAACATATACAGTATACATGAATACATTTTACACATACACACACACTGGTCCTGCTTCAGTGATGCTGTATAGAAGACCTCTTACCTGTAACAATGTGACCATTCTCTTTGACAGTGACCTACATTCCCTTTAATTCATTTTTTATGTTCCCACTGAGATCTATTTTGCAAGGGAGACACTCGCATAATTCCATTAAAAACAGTAATCAACAGATTCAATTAAAAGTTACATTAAACACTTGCACACAGACAAGGTAGACTGAAAAGATTGCTGAAAAGGTGCTTGCAAAATTAGCTAATTACAAAAACTGCAAATATATACATGTACAAACATCAAGCATGCACACACCATCCGTTAGTTTTGGCTAAATATAGTTCGGCACTGACATCTGAAATTGATTTGATTACAGTTGGTGATGAATTCCATACTAGAGAAAAAGACGATGCAGTATTTTACAGTTATCATTGACCAAGCTCCTCCACTTAATATATCCAGTTACACATTCATGTTGCATCATAAATATGTTTTATTGTGATCTACATATCGGTCCATATCAAAACAAGCACTTTTATTTTGAAATCCTGCAAAATGGTGGCTATCACGATGGATTATCGTGATATCATTTGAAGCTTTTTATGAAAAAATTTGACTTTTTTCACTTGACTGACCCCTTACTGACCAAACTGGATTCTCAGTGGCCCCCAGGTCATTTGAGTTTGAGACCCCTGTCCCCTAAATACACTCATACTGTCCTGTCTTTGGATAAATCTGGAGAGGAGATACATTCTGACACACTGAGACACTATTTTAAGAAAACAGAATTTGGTAAAGCTGTGAAAACTAATCTATTTGTGTGAAAATGATGCTATCACTGTTCTGTCCAGAGGAAGTTAGTAAAGCAACATTACACATGCCAACAGCTGCAAAACAACAAAAACAACAAATAAGATAAAAGGACAAAAGGTAAAAGAACAAAATAATGAACATAAGAGAAAGAGGACATTGTGTTTTGTAGCAGTTATGTGATGTTTGAGGTTATTGTTACATAATGGTACGTAAAATTTGTAAAAACCTGAGTTTAAAATAACTTGGACGTTAATAGTTCGTCTACGCATGCGCGAGAAGCACACGTTTTTTTCCCCGCTGTCATGACAACCGTCGGTCCATGTCTCGGCAAATCTAATCACACTGTGACAGTTCAACTTTACTCCTTTTAACCAAGAAAAAAAAAGTTCACTTCAAACTACTTTCTGTTTTCATCGAACAGATTCAGCCGCGCGGGTTTTCAGAGAGGAAATAATGAGCTCGACGACCTCTAAAGGTGTTTCAGGAGGAGCAGAAGCAGGTGAACAAAGTCCCCAAAACCGAGAAGGTCAGGTCGGTGAAGAGAGGCGACAAGGTCCCGGTGTTCAGGTGTGGCCCGACGGCTCCACATATGAGGGAGAGTTTATGAACGGGTTCAAACACGGCAGAGGAAAGTTCACCTGGACAAGCGGAGAGGTAAAAAAAGAAGAAGAAAAGAATTAGGTCATGTACAGGTTCAAAACTCAAGCGCAATCTGCGCTGAAGCATAAAAATAACAGCAGAATAATGGACAATAAAAGCCTTAACTAGTGGTGGAAGAATTTACGTAATCCCCATGCAGGGGGCAGTGAGTCCGTTACAATTCAGGTGTGTTGGAGCAGGGCAGCATCTAAAACATGCAGGGAACTGGGGGGGCCCAAAAGGACCATAAATTCACCCTTTTTTAAAAAATTTGATTTATTAAATAATACAATCCTAAATTAATCAAACTTATAATATATCGTTATTATATGGAAGAATACAACTTTTTTTTCTTTTTTTTTTTTTTACCAATTTCCAATAAATGTGTTATTAGATCATCAGACAGTGGATCTGAGATACATGTCTTATTTCCACAACAACAGAGGAAGTTGGGATTGAAATTTCTTTACAAAATTGACAGAAAGTCGACGTCAAAGTCACTTCCTTCAATGAAAATACAAGCCCTACACTGCTCTTTACTGTGTTTCTGTTAAGTTTTATGAGTAAAAGTAAAATTTAAATACATAAATTAAAAGATTAAGATCAGATTACATTTGTAAACACGCTGATTTTATTTTCTGTGTTAGTGTAAATAAATGTGACTAGTTTGATTTATTTTCTTTGTTTGTTTTCATTGGTGCAGTACTACGAGGGCTCTTTCTACAAAGACTACAGACACGGGGACGGACTGTTCTGTTGGCCCACAGGCCACAAGTTCATTGGCAAGTTCTACCTAAACAGAAAAGAAGGATATGGTCAACATCTGTTCCCCGATGGAGCCTCTTTTCAGGTAAACTGTGTGGAAGCGTGATGGCAGATATTTAGATTTCTTTGTATGTTATTTGTAAAACAAACAGACAAAACAAAATCTGCCTACCGACTGTCAGGGCTTGTACCATGCTGACCAAAGGTTTGGTCCAGGTGTGGTCAGTTATTCAGACGGACGTCAGGACGTGGGTCTGTGGCTTGGGCAGCGCCTGCTGAGGCTCTGCACTGCTGTAGATGAGGCCTTTACCCTGGAGAACTTTCCTGAATATGCTCCCTACATGGACCCAGCTGCCACCACTGACTGTCTGACTCAGGTACTGTACGTGATGATGGTTAAAACATCTACATTTAGTGTCTGCTTACTAATAATCATGTTGGTTTTTTTGACGTAAACCAAATAAGGCTTTACGAAGAAGAGGAGATAACTTATTTTTGTCCTGGTTTTACAATTATATCACTGACATGAATACAAATGTGCAAAAATGATAGTGAATGGACCTTTCTGTTTCTCCTCTCCAGCCTCCCGATCTCTCAGGACTCGCTAGGACACGCTCTGAGGTAAAGTCAATTACCATATACTGTACATATGTGACTTAATGGTTTCTAGTAAATTTAGGGGCTGTCCACATGGAAAAGGGTTAAGGTGAAAACTGTATTTTTTTAAAAAATCTCAAAACGCCACCCTTGTGGCAGTGATGTCATAGTCCCACCTATGTTTTGCGCTGACATTCACTGTCCTTTCTTCGTCGCTGTTCACTTTATGATAACTTTTATTGTCTTTATTGGCTGTGTCCTGTTCCTGTGATTGTATACTGTACATTGTAATGTACACTCCTTCAAATAAAACAAAAAAAAATACAAAATTACATACAGAGCACATGCTTTATGCGCATGCACAACGTCTTCTCTGTTTTTGGTGTAGTAGCATTACAGCGTCACATACGGGCCTGGCATACTGTATGTACTACATCGCTTTAAGTCGTTTTGGGGGGTTTTGTGCAGATGGATCATGGGAATTGTTGTATAGTCTAGTCTTTTTTTACTAGTTCCTGTGGGAGTTAGTGCGTTACAGGAAGAGCTTAGGCGGCAGAACGCAGTGCAAATATGTAGTTGTGAACCATAAGTGACAAATACACACAATAAAATAAAAACAAAAGACAACGCACTGGCTAACTAATGATACTGAATATATAATACATGTATGTTCTTAATGTATATTTTAATCTAGAAATGTTACATATCTTTAACTCAAAGCAGGTAAACTAACTTCCCTATCCTGATTAGGCACATACAGACAGAGACCTGCTGTCAGATGAGAAATATATCTACCCCGCTGACATGGAGAGTTACTCAACAGACGGCGACCACCTGCCGCTGCCCCCGGGCCGCAGGAGTGAGCTGGATCAGCACTTTTATGGCGAGCAATGGGAGCCCGGCGCTGATCTGCACCAGGGCTATGAACGAGACCCACTTTTTAACCTTCCCTTACAGGCGCGCATGCAGGCTCACTTGTACAACCACAGGTCAGACTTACAGTACGTCACAGAGACTTGTACTTCTTGTACAGGGGACTGCTAACGGTTGGACGTGTGTGTGTGTGTGTTTTGTGTGTCTCAGACGACAGGCTGAAAATGTGGGCTGGGATGTGGCAGCCGTTCTCTCTCTGGACAGGGATGGTTTTGGTCCTAAAGGGCCTCTGGAAGTGGACTCAGAGCAGTTCATCTGTCACGCCGGCCGGGGGGAAGTGCAGGCTGTTCGTCAGATCCTCAAAACTGGTTTGGTCCACCCTGACGTAGCAGATTCACAGGGACACACTGCACTGATTGCTGCCACGGTAACACATTTTCCTTTGTTTGTTAATTCAATAAGAGACTGGAGAACAATGGTAGATGACTGAACTTAATCAACAAAAAAAAAGAAGAGGTAGAGGACGCAGCCTAGGAAAGATGAAATAACAAAAAGACCAAAACACTGTCATAATGCGAGGTAGAGTTAAATCTGGCTTTTATATAAAAGTAGATGATGCTCTGGAAACAGGTGTGCGTCATCATCTGCCATGGAAAATGCTAGTCACACCCTTGCCACATTTCTGTCTGTTTGCATCCACTAAAGGTTTATTATTGTGTAAGATTTAGTGACATCTCATGGTGAGACTGCAGACTGTAACAAACAGAGACCTCCTCAGCTCACCTACTCTATTCCAAGTGCTCATGGAACTACGGTGGCCTACACACACCAGAAAATGTGTCGTTCTTTATGTTGTTTAATCCAGTAAGCTTCCCCTACAAAATGTGAAATGCAAATGTGAAATGGTTTGTCAATTTGGGCTCTTGTCCATGGCTCTTGTCAAAAGTACATATAAAAGGCGTATTCTCAGGCCCCAAATACCAAATGACTTTTATTTTAAAGCAATTATACCCTTATAAAAACCTACTAATAGGTATTATGTTCAAATCTGTCTGCCAATGTATCGTCACGTAGTTTAACAATGGGATGATTCTTAAACATGATCTGTGCTTAAATTACAGTTCACAATGAAAATATTTGTTCACTACTATTCTTTCGTGTCTCATGTTTATCTCTGTGGATGCTTAATATTAATTTGTAATCTAATTTGGACAGGTTGCCAGTCCATCGCAGGCAACAAACAAAAATTTACTCTACAATTTAGAGTGTCCAAATAACCTCTGCATGTTTTTGGGGCTTTGGGAGAAAATGGAAAACCCGGAGAAAACCCCCCCACACACACAGGGAGAACATGCCAGACCAAGTCGTGAACCCAGACCCTTTTTCTGTGAGACAACAGCTTAAAAATTCAATCCAAATACAAGTACAAACAAAGGTCTTAAAAATAAGTAAGGTATGGCCAAAATGAAACCTGTGATAATCAAATATTCCCAAAGCTTTGATTAAAAACAAGGTTTTAAGGCATTATTCTTAAAGAAGCCAGGTAAAGATCGACGGATCTAATGTCGAAGGCTCCATCTCCTGTCGTCACAGATTGAGATTAAGGAGCAATTTGTATCATTTGTTTCTCGCAGGTCCACTGCCATAATGACTTGATCCAGCTGTTGTTGGATATGGGTGCTGACATTGACAAACTGAATCATGAAGGCATGTCTGCCCTGGCCGTGTGTCACGTTCTCTACTACCCTTTCTGCTCTCTGGACACCACCTTGGCCAAACCACCTGCCAAAACTCAAGTAAGATTGAGCGTAGTTTATGAAGGAGAGGAGGCGGGGCTTTAGTTAATATTGTGCCGAAACCACGACTGCCCCTAATGTTTAGTCTTGTTTGCCCTATGTGTCCTTCAGGCTTTGTTGTCCCTGTCTGCATGTGGGAACAGTCCTCAGATCAGCCAAGTAGACTCTAATACAAACACAACGGAGTCTTACAACAGACCTCAGACAAGTACCACATCCCTGAGTGACCAGAGCCTCATCTCTGACCAGTAAGAACATAGCTAATAAGGCTCATCTGTCGTAGAATAGATACTATCAGTGTCTTTAAAATAAGCGTATCTATGAATTTTAATTCTGCATTGGATTGGTTTTCAGGGCAGCAGACGAACAAACGGAGCACAAGTCAGATCATGCAGGTAAAACGTGCAATGACAGTGACCTCGCCACTGAGAGTCGGCCTGCTCCAGAGGAGACAGAGGAAGGAGGAGAGCTGCAAATGAGTGAGGAAAGAAGACATAAGGACGACGGCGGAGGGAGCAAAAGGAAGGGAAGGGGTGTTGTTGAAGAACAGGATCAAACATGGGAAAGTGAAAGTTGTGTAAAACATTTTGTTGAATCAAGAAATGGAGCTGTTGAGTCGGACGACTGTGAGAGTGTGAGACACGTTCTTAAAAAGGACAGAGAGGAGAGGAAAAGTGTGCACCGTTCCATTCAGGTGCTGGATGGTCACATCGCACTGGGCAGTGTGCAGTGGAGGGAACGTTGGGTTAGTGCAGCGGCAGTCATTCAGGTGAAACGCGCACAGATCCCATCGTCTCATTTGTTTGAATCGCTTGCCATGAGCTCACCAATGTCTTCTCACCTGTCTGTCTCCAGCAGGACAAGGACAAAGACAAAGACCTGACCAAAAAGCAGAGCTTTGACTCTGCCTGCGCTCTCAGCAGCTACAGCATCCACGTCACAGAGGAGGCGATGCAGCGTTCAGCCGAAGCTCTGAGTCGCACCGGGCTTCTTCGGTTCTCTAACACGCAGGAGACCGTTCGCAAAATGGCTGCCATGAAAACTGAGTCAGTTCTGTTTCCTGTGCTGTTTTCTTTGTTTTTATTTTGATGATACTTTACTGTCTCTACTGTCTCTTGTGTTTGACCAGGCATCGCGGTTATCTGAACACCCTGGAGTTGTTATTAAACCGGGGAGCTGACCCCAATGTGTCCAAGGTCCCCATGCCTGTCCTCTTCTTGGCTATCATGGCTGCTGACACCGAGGCTGTCAAGAGGCTGCTGCTGTGTGGCGCTCACACCGACATTCCCCTTCCACCTGAGGTCGGAAATTCATGTTCTTTTTCCCGAAATGGGGTTTGTGGCTTAGGTTAGGTTAAGGCAGATCCTGGTCTTCAGGGACCCACTGCCCTGCATGTTTTAGATGTTTCCCTGCTCCAACACACCTAATCTAAATGGTTAACTCGTCATCAGGCTCTGTAAAAGCCGGGTAACGGAGTTCAGGGTAAGGGTTAGGCGCTTAATTGACATGGTTAAGGTTCGGGTAAGGGGCTTGGGAATGCATTATGTCTATGACATGCTCTCACAAAGACATAAAAACAAGTGTGTGTGTGTGTGTAGTGGTATCAGATCCATATTTTTAAATGGGAACTCTTGCTCTACAGGAAGAGTTTGTTGAGAGCACTGCACTGCACCATCCATCATGTCCATGAATGTTATTATTCCCTTATCCTTTCTTGTAGAGGAAAGGTCTTTACCCTCTCCATGTGGCTGCAGCACTGCCAGGTTCTGCAGGTTGCATGATCACAGAGCTGCTGTTGCACGCCGTCACTGACCCAGATTTACAGGCTTGTGACCAGGACGAGATCTATGAGCCAGACAGGGTACGTGTGCTCTTACTTACTGTGTACTTTGAGCTTCGTTTGAATCCTTTTTAGTAGTAACTGAATCCCACTCCTGGTCTTTCACAGGCTTTCATGAAGTCTCAGAAACCACCGAGTGTCAAACAAGGTGGCAGTACACCGCTGCATGTAGCCTGCCAACGAGACAGAGGCTACCAAGTCAGTTTAAACTGTGCTCACACTCACTCACAACTTACACACACTTTCCCTTAACATAAATCCTGATGTGTAAAGGCTGATTAAGGTATGGTAAAATGAAGCAACATTTATTGGTGTATATTTATTTTCTGTACCTGAAAATCTCTTACCTAACTCTTGCCTTCCTTCAGTTAGCGTTAAAACTAAAATAGATGTTTTATTTGTCCATTGTGAGCTTCTGTATAAACATTTTGGTCCAAAAAAAAGGCTCATTCTCGGATAATAACAAACAACAATTCACAAGTATAATTATTTTATCTTCAATTTTGGTCAAATTAAAATAAATTTACCCTCTGTAAAGTTTACTCACTGGACCTTCAAACAGTGTGTTGATATATTTAGTTTGAACTAACTTTTTTCGATTTGTTGTTTGGTCCGTAAAATATCAGAAAATGATGATCAGTGTTTCTCAGACCTGGAAATTATGATTTTCTCCAATGTCTTGTTTTGTCCACAAACTAAAATACATTATTTCTTTATATGTTGCAAAGAAACACAAAAAACACAACATTTGACGATCAATCGAGTATAACAATATATTAATCAGCAGCATGTGTTTGGAACAAGCAAAATTAAGCAGATATTAAAGCCATTTATTTATTCAGCCTTAAAACTGTACCTGGACATGATGCCAATTAACAAACATGAGAAAATGTTACAGAAACAAATTACGGACTTTAAGCCAACATGTTTGTTTTTTGTTGTTTTTTAACCAGAATGCCAGTACGGTGGTGGCCCTCCTGCTCTCACACAGCGCCAGGACCGATCTCATCTGGAGTGGACACTCACCGCTCTCTTTGGCCATAGCTAGTGGCAATGAACTGGTATATACATTATAAACACACACACACACACACACATGCACTCACACACTGTCCTATTACATTTGTTTTCTTCTTTTCTCAGGCGGTAGAGGAGTTGCTGAAAAGAGGTGCAGATCCAAACATCCCTCTGGGCCGTGGTGTGGGCAGCGCCCTCTGTACTGTCACCAACTTCAGTTATCCCTTAGATGGCAAAAGACCCAACCTGGTATCTATTAATGTGTATATATATACATATATACAGTATATATGTATATATATATACACATGCACACGCCTCAACAGAGACTTATCCCTAACCTTAACCAGTTAATGACTAACCCTAACCTTAACTTAACCACAATTCATATCTGATCTCTAACCTTAACCAATTAGACACAAATTTCTTCATTAGGACCAGGATTTGATCCTGAAAAAGTCAGTGTTCATACCATTAAAAAGGACCGTTGAACATCAATAACTCAATCATTTTCATTACTTCTAAATTTCAAAATTACACTGTCACAGAGGAGCAAATAAATCAGAAAATACTCACATTTCAGAAACTATTGTTAAATTAATGAAAAAGGTGATTGTTTTAGTCGTTGCAACCTGAGACTAATGTATTTTATTTAAATATGACGTTAAATTGAGAATGTTAACATTCAAAACATTACGACAATAATCTGTACTTAGATTTGTTGTCACATTTTCAAAATAAAAGTAAAAATTAAGTATATATGTATGTATATGTATATCTGTGTATATATATATATATATACATATTTATATATGTGTGTGTATATGTATATATGTGTATATATATATATATACATATATACATATTTATATATGTGTGTATATATATATTCATTCATATATACTGTATATCACATGATTTACTATGCAAGAATAAAAGAATAGTTGCTGTTTTGACTAGTCCACATTGAATGTACACGTGTGTCTGTGATGTAGCTGGACATGGTGGTGAAGGCCGGCGCTGACGCCCTGATGCCAGTGATGGTGGGCGATTTCATGGGAACCGCAGTGGACTACGCACACGCGTCGTTTTACCAGGTAACGCAGCACAATTTATGCAGAACAAAATATATAAAATAGTGTATATATATGGAGTATAATCTATGCAGTGGGTTTCAAACTTTCATATACCAAGTACCACCTGAGAAAATACTGAGTTCCCGAAGTAACAGCAGCGTTAAAATACATTGGTGTAAATCGGTCAGCAAAGTCAGCAATAGGCTTTTCACAGGAGGCCGATTTATTCCCAAAAAGATCATTTGCTCTCTTGTCATCCTCCTCTTCCTCACATGTACTCCACACACTGGTATAGTGACATTAGATTAAGGTGGCGCGAGAGATAATTCTTATTACAGAAGTGATTTTTACAGAAAAAGTATGATCAAGCAGACTTGTGAACTCCATCTCCTCCTCCCATGTCCCATGGGTCTAACAAATTTCTCCTGAATAAGTTATCTGTACATTTAACATTTACCACGTAGGACTTACGGATCGCCAACACTCCCTTCCACGCTCTGAACGTGCAAGAGAGGGAGACGTTTATAGCCCGGCGCCAGCTGCTGAGCACGATGGGAGACCTGCTGAGAGAGACTGTCATAAAGAGAGAGGCAGAGGCTCTAGAGAGAGAACGACAGCTCCTGCTAGACGGTCAGTAGAACCTGTTTGTGTCCGTGAGAGGGCAAAACAATATCGGTGTATAGCTGTAAATCACCATCTGTTTTCATATGTACTGTTTGATTTAGGTGGCGCAGATCCCTCACGACTACACTTAATGGGAAAACATAAGTACACACTTATTTTTTTTATGCGTTTCTCCAATAACATGACAAACAAAAATCCTGTTTCATACTGTGTGTGTGAATTTCCTTTTCAGGAAGTCGTCGTTTAAGTTCTGCTACCACTGTGGTCTCTCTGCGGCCATGAAGCTGACGGCATGCACTCGCTGCAACAAGGTCTACTTCTGCTCCACGGACTGTAAACTGAGAGCATGGGATGAAAGACACAAGGAGGAGTGTGTCCGGGTGTCAGGTGTGCGAATAAAGACATGTCCCAGCCTCCAAATCCTACATCAAGAAATAATCAGATTGATAATATTGTCCTTCATCTGTGATATCTATGTTATCGCTGGGACAAAAATGAATCATGTACAGTATCTTGGGTAACACTTTGTCTTTCGGTCTCTAAATCCAGCGTCTGCCAAGAAAAGGAATAATACTGACCCGGGGACAGCAGAAGCAGATGGAGCAGAGACAGATGTGGAGAACCAAGTCAACCCAAAAGAAAACTACAGCTGCAACTGATGGACAATTCAAATTTACCTTTGCACTAAAAATATTTTTTCTTCTTTCCCATTTCACCTCAGCCGGCCGAGGCAGATGATCCAGGTTCTGCCAATAATGTATTTATTTATTTTTTCTCTCCACTGTCGCCAAATCCTTGCTCACAGTTTAAATATTAGGTTTATCTTCTTCAGGTTTAAGCCTTACTGTATCAAGTGCTGAGATTCTCAAGGTCAGACGTGTCAAACTGGCGGCCCGTGGGCCACATGGGGCCCCTCCAATCATGTCATAAGGAGCTCCAATTCCTTTAAAACACAGTGTGTGCAGCCAAGATGCAGATAGTATGTTTTATAGAAATATTTGTATAATAGTAAGTAGTGTAGTAGTTCATTCAATATTAAATTACACACACAGACACACATAATTAATGACATTTGTTGTTTTTTTTTTTACATGATTTATTCCTGTTTTTGATATTAATCGGTTTATTTAGCATCATAAATGTTTTTTTATATTGTGAAGGACACATCGTTCTTTACCAAAACAAGCACTTTTAATTCAGTGAAATATCATCATGAATATCCTAATTGGGATATCATGATGGAATATTGTATAATAAACTTTGTTATTTTACTGAAAAGTATTTTTTTCCCCCCATTTTTTGGAAAGTGACACCCTGCCTCTAGGTCATGATATTCCACTAGCCAACAAAATGTCTAACAAAACCAGGGGAATCTTTTTTACTGACATCAACATGACAACTGTGAACAGTGGGCTTATAGCTTTACATCTTTAATAAAATGCACATAGAATATCTTTGGTTTATCATCTGCTTGAGTAAAACAAAAAACATTTAGAGACATTGACTGGTGAAAACTCACCTGTAAAACTGACATCTTCTGATCATACATACCAAATAAATAATAAGCATATTGTTTAACCCAAAGTGCACCTCTAAAGCAGTCATTCCAAGTGTACTGTAGGTGGGCCTACAATTAAATTCAGTTTTGTAATTAACTTTTAAATTGTAAAATATGTTCAACATATTTTAATAAATACTTATAAAGGGATAAAACAAATCCATAACATTTAAATGATGAGTTGTTTTTCTTTTATCTGACCTAGTATAGCTGGTAATATATAAATATATACATATATGTATATGTATATATATATATATATATATATATATCTCAATGGATATCTATATCAATCTATATCAATGGATAATAACGCACTTTGTTGTGAAGCTAAACCTTTCAAATATGACGTATATGATGTAGCCTAGCTGTAATAACCACATGCACATGCGGAAAGATTATGCAACATGAACTGGACTGAGTCACATAAAAACATTAATATACTCTATATGGGAATTATTAATCCTAGTCAGAGTTGTTTGTTCAAGGTTTGGGTTTGGACCTGAATTTGGGAATAGATGCCCTAAAGTAATTACAGTTGCTCTGTAGTTTATTATCACCACCTGGTGGTCATAAATCAGTATGACAAATGGCTGTTGGTCAAAGCAGGGTGAAGGTGAAGGACTGGTTTTAGTCGTAACCTGTATGGAGCGAGCAGGTACCGTCCTCAAAGTGACCACCTGCACCAAATTCAGGCAGTCTGGTGAGACATCGCCAGCAGAAATGCCGTCTACACCTGGAGCAGGTCATCATGTTACATCCTCCGTCCTTCTGCAACACAGCACACAACAACAACAACAACAACAACAACAACAACATCTTTATCAGCAAAAACACTGTTTTAAAACAGTAACAGACTACAGGTCACTTTTGTAAATACAACCAAAAAAGTGATGTACAACCCACCAGCCACTTTATTAGTTACATAGGACACCTAATACAGTGACATGAGTGGCAGAGAGTGTATTTTTTTTTTTTTTTTGAGTTACTGTTGCCTTTCTATCATTTCGATCCAGTCAGACCAGTTAGTGACCTCTGGCACTGGATCGTTTCTCGGTTTTTTAAATGGTTTTGCATTAAAATCTCTAAAATTTTATTTAAGTTCAAAGTCACTTGCATCACCTTTCCCACCCATTCTGATGTTTGTGAGTTGCTGCCACGTGATTGGCTAGTTACATATCTGTGTTAACAAGCACTTGATACAGGTGTTCCTCATCATGCATCATAATTAATACCTGTATTTTGCAGAAGCAGTGCGGACAGTTCTTGCTGTGGATGACGACCCAGTCTTCGCTCAGATACTCCGGCAGGACGACCTGCATCGCCTTGCGTCCGTATCTGCTCAGCAGGAGGCGCTTCCTCTCTTTACTGCCTCCAGTGTAGTCGTCCATCAGAACCTTCATCCCCTCTGAGGTAAACAGACACACAGAGAGTAAAGATTCAAATAACACGAATGCACACCTGCGTCATAACAACTAAATGTCATATAATTGGGTTATCAATTTGGTTTATAAACAAACTAAACACAGTTCATACCTGTAACTGATGAGTACCTTTTAATGTTACTAATGTGTTTATATTTAGAAAAAAACAAATAAAGAGATTTTGTTAAGTGCAAAACACACAGTCCAGATACATGGTTGACTCACTGTGTGGCAAACAAGTAACATCTTAGTAATAATTAATAGTAATAAAACAAATTGACCAAATTTTAAACCATTTATGAATCGTAGATAATGGTAGTCAGTCGTCACTTGTAATTCAACTGTTTTTGAATGTTGACAAAAATATGTTTTATACTAATAGCGTCTAATATCAACCCGTTATGTTATCGCCTTCCATTATGACAGTGTTTTGTTTTTTAACTGTACTACGTAAAATACTGAAGTGAGTGAAAAAAAGTCAAAACAAGATTTTATAATTTGTAATATATGATGACATAATTAGGTCAAAGTCAAAAGCAGTGTCTTTTTGCATAAACTATAGATGTCAATCTCCAAGTTATGTTTCAGACGTTCGGCTCTTTTTACTTCTTACTTTATACAATTAGAGAATTGTTTCAGTTTTTTTGACAAATTGAACACCACGCTGTTCCACAAACACAACGTGCACCAAGTGTACTTCATATCTTGTTGTTCTGAAATATGCAAAAGGAAAAGTCTTATTTTGATCTACTCTTAAAAGGGGTGTTTTATTTTCCCAACAATCTATGCTACTGCTTGTACAAATACCATTGTAGCACTATAATCATATCATAACCAATTCAAACCTAAAACTTAATGCAACAGTAATATATCTGCTCCTGGTCTTTCTCTTCTGTCCATAACTTGCCTCCCTCTTTCCCCGTTGCTCCCCTTTTCTGTCCCTTGCCGCTCTCCTGTCCCCCATTTTTTCCTTTCACCCCAACCTGTCTCGGCAGATGCTGCACATCTCTGAGTCTGGTTCTGTCCGATATTTATTCCTCTTAAAAGGGAGCTTTTTCTCTCTCCACTGCTGCCTAGTGTTTGTCTTCTCTCTGTCTAATATTGTAAGGTTTTTGGCTTGAGATAATGTATGTTGTGATTTGGTGCTCTACAAATACATTTGATTTAATTGAAAAGGAGAAGCAGCAAATCCTGATTGTATTTGACTCAGTATCTGACAGTCATTTTCTTGTGTACCTCGTGACTGTGGCAGATCGGCACCGCCTTGCTGTTCGTCTGTGAGAATCTGTCCTTTCGCCACACTCGCCTTTGGCGCACAGGTGTTGGTTCCATGGTATGTCTTTTTGCAGGTGACACAGAAAGCAAAATTGCACACAGAGCACATTGCTGCAGTGCTGGACTTCTCCAGGATGACGGGAGAACCACAGGCACGCTGGGGACAGTACGTGACATCTGCATGCAGGAGAAGACGTCAATTCACTGTACTTACACGATGATAGCTAAAGATGTTCTTTTTTTATATCTTTGACTCTCCAGGAGACATGAGGCTTTGAATGCCTTCTCTCTTTCACAGACAAAACAACCGAACACGCACCAGACATGCGGTCCAGAGTGGACATTAGAAGGAGACGATCGTAGCGGCTAAACAGCTTGTCACCCACCAGATCTTTCACCTTCAACACAGAAACAGAGAACAAAGAGTGTGAGTAACCAGTTGTTTTGTTCAGCTGATGTGAGATTCTGGGGCCATATTATTGACACATTTTAAAACTAAATTAATTTAAATATGTTTACTGAAAGTAACGTACTTGTGCACAGTCTGACGTACGCATGTCCGTGTTATGTTTGCTTCTTTTAGAGTGAAAATCCTGAACTTGACTCAACTACATTTTTAATGGCTATAGTTTCTATAGTCATTTAAAGAGTTAAAAGTTATTCACAGAGATGAATAAGTACCTGTGCAGGTGTGGGGCTGGCTGTGCAGTTTGCCTGAGGACAGGCGACACCGCGGACGTTCCCCTCTGTTATCCTGATTCTACAGAACTCTGCGAGACAACCCTTGCAGATGATGTGTCCACACTCGGACAAGTGCACACAGTCTGAACCGAGCCAGCCCACACAGCACACGCTGCAGTCAAACACTGTGAAGGCAAATGCCTTCTGTCTCTGCTCAGCATCATGGATCAGGATCTGGGACAGCAGGGTTTGTGATGGAGTCACGGAGAGATCAGTGGTCAAGGTTTCTTGGACCGGCAGAGAAGCAGCAGCTCCTTGTGTATCCAACTCTCCTGAGGAGGCAGAGGCTGAGACTTCCACATCTGTGCTGTTCCAGCTTTGTTCATCTGTGGATCCTGATTCTGAAGCACCTGGATTATTCTTTGTTAATGACAGTGCAGTATTCTGTGAGTCCTGAGTGCTGTGGTCGTCTGAGGGGAGCTCCAGAGTAGTGTGAATATCCAGGAACCTGAGGACATCCTCTCTGAGAAACTGCACCCAGGAGAAGAGCACCACAGCACCTCCTGTGGCCTGGTAGAGATCAGTGAGATGAGATCCCAGTGCAGAGAGCTGAGGGGGGAGAGAAACAAGAGTGAAGCATGATGTAACCTCTACACATAAAATGAAATCAGTCACATACACTGGTGGTGGACTGGAAATGTGACCAGTCATGATGTTTCTTCTGATTACCTGTGTGTGCGTGAGCCAGCTGCAGGTGAGGGTGAACGAGGGAGGAGAGGAGGATGGGTAGTCTGCGGGGAAGGTAAAGGTCAGGAGCAGATGTGGAAGGAATGAGATTTCATATTGTCTCACTGTTTCACCTGAGGAAGAGACGGAAAAAACATAACCACACATTAACAACAAACAAAACCAATACTGTCAACTGTGGACTGTGGATCTGTTTCTCTCCTTACATTGATTTCAAATGTATTTGTGTAGCAAGCTAGTTTAAAATGCCATTAAACAACATATGTAATAAGTAAATTTCACCTGCATTGGTTAGAAATAGCAAAGGATTATGAGTAATCCTCAAAACTACGGAGGATTTGCCTGAAGCTAACCTGTCTGTGCTTGTGTGTGTGGACAATAGCAATGCTAAGTTGCTATATAAGCACATTTTGGCTTCATTTTGTTAAATATTTTTTGTTTTCATCAAGTTAACCACTCGTTTGTACATGTCAGTCAGACAGATCTGTGCATTGTAGCTAGCTAATATTAATGTTACACCGTCTTTAATGCACAGATCACTCTCTCTCCGCCACAAACTGCGCAGAAAAAAATAGCTGCTAGAAGTCCTCTGTTGTGTCGCGTTTGATCAATCGTTGTTGACGCACAAGTGCAAAGTCACGCCCCGCTACACCCCACCTATCAAGTAAAGATACTGTTCTCAGTCGGAACGCAAGCCTGACCGAGGGCTTTACACACTATAGATGCTCATTGGCCCCAGGTCTTTTAAATTTGTATACCCTGTACACCCCTGGTTTAGGGTATAGAGGTGATGAGGGTGGGTCAGAATAGTCAAGTGTCCTTCTTTGTCTGGGGCCCCCAGAGTCTAGGTTCGCCTCTGTCAGTATGCAGTGAGTTTAAACGTTGTTGTTTTTTTAAACAAACAAACAAACATAATATATGTCACTGCCCCCGACATGGTAATTTTGCTGTCCTTGGCTTGACTCATTGACTCACCTTCTGTCAGTGACACACTGAAATGTGCCGGAAGCTCCGCCGACACTCGTAATTCTCCGGCATTGTTCGACTCCTTCCGGATAAATTCCTCGGTGTCAAAGATACTGTGGAGGGCGAGCAGCTCGTCTTCCTGCTCCTCCAAGTCCGCGCTCATGTCAGTTGTTCAAACCACGGAAACAATCCTCACTTCCTCCACCTCCTCCTCTGCTCTCCGTGTGTCTAAAACGTCTGTTTCCGTAGAGTTTTGTTTGTTTAAGTTTGTGTTGGAACGTCTTCGTCAGAAGCTGTGCTTGTTTCAAAGGTGGCGAGTGAACAAACTCCACAGCGTGAGTGAACAAAATCTTAACCCGTCCCACATCTGACTCATCACCTGAGTATGATGTAAGACAAAAGCAGCAGCAGCAACATCAACATCAACAACAACAGCAGCAGCAGCAGCATCAAGTATAGACAGTCAAATTATTCTCAATGACGCATTCACGCTTCATGTTTACACTTAAAAAACTAAACGTGGGGGACAATTATAGGGTTACAACAGCACAAAAACAGGTTAAAAACAACAAAAATGTAGTATGTACACATACTGTAACAGTATAGTCCAAACATTAACAATATAATACATACACAAACATAATCTGATTTAGGCCATTAACTCTACAATAATTTCTGGACAAGATTGATAGCACAATTAAAAAAAGTACAGTAACACTTTCACTTTTTTTTTTTATTTTAGAAATTCCAATGTAAAAGTCCCATATTTGCACTTTTTAATACAACAGAGCAGTGCAGCAGTAGTGATTCAGATGTTGTAAACTTACAAACATGCACATAGAGACCTGAAGATGGCAGTGTGCACACGAAAACTTGAAGGTGAACCCACATGCAACACCCAGCTCACAGGGTTCAAGCTAAAATCCAAATTAAAGGGTTTGGACTCTAAAAAGAGAGTATCCAAAGAGTATCCAAAATACTGGTTGTAAGGGCAAAGTGGAAGGTAATAGACACTGGAGTGGAGAACATAAGGGAGGATGGAAGGCTAACAGGTACAGACAAAATAAGAGTGAATACTGTGAGGCAATAATGAGGAACAGGTGGAACTTATTGGGAAGTGGCAGTTTATCATAATTGATATGTGGGGAAACAACAGGATGTAAAACGGTTTAGAATAAATACAGAACAAGAAGTAAGGTTAATCCAGAGAGACGGACAGCTACTAAATAAGACGACAAAATGGAAATATGAATGCAAAACCACAGTGCAAGACAAAATAAAACAGTAAAAAAAACACTAACACAGGATGATCAAAGTCAAGCAGAAGTAAAAACACAACGGAGAATGTTGGGGACACTAAACACAAAAGATAAAGTGACAAGAACAAGGAAAAGTGAGATAACGAGAAGCAGCAATTGGGAACAGGTGCATCTAATCAGGAAAAAACATACAGTAAGGGCAGCAGAGAAAACGAATAAGAATCTCAGTGAACAAACAGCAGCAGCAGCAGATGATTCTTGTGCAAATGATTTAGGTGCAAGACCTCCACTTTAAGCGTTTTCGGTAGCCGTGTGACTTTTTGGAGTTTATTTTATTCTGTGGGGAACATTTTAAGACATTCCTGGAAAGGAGTGAGCCAAGTGCCAAGTGCCAAGTGCTATTAGCAATGAAGCTTTTTTAGCTGCTCTTGCTAGCCAGGAAGCTGACATACAGGTGGACTATTTAAAATTTCACAAAAATTAAAACAGTTCAAATTTTACACATTGGACCTTTTTAAAAAAGTGTTGGTAAAGTCATGGGTGATACTGGCTCAAGTTAACAAATTTAGTAGAACCGCCCAGGCACAAAAATACTGATTGTCCCCTTTCATGGCAGCCATTTTGATGTTTATTAGCACTAAAAGCACAAAATGTTACTGATAAATGCAACAATAGCTCTTCTCTGAGACTAAGGAACCTGTCCATCATACACCTGTGCCTTTTCTACCATGACCTGTCATAGGTGAAACGTACAGTATAAGACCAGGAAACCGCAATTTAAACACCTGCCTTTGTGACAGATTGAGACACTCTTTTCTTGGCAGAAGTAATAAAGGGAGAAGATTGTGAAGAGAGGCTTCTCCCTGTGAGCCAATAACATTATAATGTCTAACAGATTGAGTATTTTTAAGAGGGAGAGCACATAAAACACTGTAATAATCACAAACTCAGCTCAGCTATTTATATCATCTGCACGTTTATTCATCAGTCAGAAAACACACACACACACACACACATCTCAATCATCCATTGAGTCAGTGAGTACAGTGGTTTATTGGCAACACAGAAGTTCAGAGGCACTGACAGTGTACTGAGGTTTTCACAGAGAATATTGATGTGTGTGTAGATTTAAACAGTTTTTACTGTCCTGCAGGGGGCACTGCTTTGAGGATGGAGGTGTGGAAGGGAGGTCCTGAATTCTGACCGGCTCATACTGAACACCAGGATACACAGGCTTTTCTCAATGTGAGGTAAGCAGAACACATCCACTGTACTGTGATTTAATGCATGCAAAACAGGACAATTTCACTTAGGTAGAGATGCACCTGCGCACTCTTTATTCATGGTTCTGAAACTGTGGTATGTGTACCCACCAGTGGTACATAAGCTTCCTCTGATTGGTATTTGGAGAACTTTTTTAAAATACAGTTATACTGTATATACCAGTGTATGTACGACGGGGGGCAAACTGAAAAGAAAAAAAAAAAATCTTTCAAGAATAAAGTCGTAATATTATGAGAATAAACTCGTAATATTAAGAAAAGTCGTAATATTATTTGAATAAATTGGTAATATTATGAGAATTAAGTTGTAATAATGCAAGGATAAAGTCGTTATAGTATGAGAATAAAGCCATAACATTATGAGAAAAAGTCGTAATATGAGAAAAAAGCTGCAACCACTACATGAGAAACGCAGAGCAATTACATTTTTAAATAAAATTAAATTAAATTAAATTAAATTAAATTAAATTAAATTAAATTAAATTAAATTAAATTAAATTAAATAATGATACAAAATCTCGTAATATTACGACTTCATTCTCATAATATTCATAGTATATCCTGGTTTTAATCAATCCCAACAGTGCAGCACATTGACTTTACAACACACAGGATTACAAATATGACCCACATCCATAACAGCGTTGACGCCTCACCTTGTAAACATTAGGATAAAACAATAACAATGGTAGCAAAGTGTTCACTTGAAATAATAAATGCTAGTATGTCATTTCCTTTGATTTTATGTGTTCAGTGCAAAAATCGCGTCATTTTGTAGACTTAGCACAGCATACAGACGTTTCCGACAAAACAAAAATAAATAAATAAACATCATAAAAACAACAGTCTTCAACCAACCTCTCCATAGTAGAAACATCTTTAAACATCGGAACAGCTATAAAGCATAACATGCGGGAAACAAACAAAAAATTATAATATTGTATAATAATAATAATATTAATTATTCCTCTGTCATTTACAACAAAATTCACTCAAGTTCAACTTTAAACAGATGCTTCCGTCAGACACATGTTAGAATGTATGTAAATACATTGGTTAAGAGCAGTGAAACCTTTAGTTATTGATATATTATAGTTATCAACCATTACAGTCTTTGTAAACATGTGTAAACATGAAACAAACACAGATACTACTGAAGTGTGTATTTTTTTACCAGACAAAACAATAACTTATTTCTCTCCAGTATTTTAGTAAACAGAGTAAATCAAAGTGCTGAATGCCAAAGTTTGTATTATTATTATTTTCTAATATTTGCCACAGTTGTTTGTTTGTTTGTTTTCAAGTCCTTTTGGTCTGGCTCAAGATTTTCTTAAATGAAGGAGAATTGACTTGAAACTGACCAAAGGGATAATCATCATGTCCTTTCACTACAGTTTAGTTTAATAAAAGTGATATTTTATGTTTTTTCAAACTTAAATAAATGTAGAACTACTGTGATTTTCTGATATTGTCAGGAAAAAAGTAGATGAAAGTGCGAAACAGTTTGGAGCTGCTAAATCCTCAGTGTTATACTAATGATTTAAGATTAGATATTTTTATGACTTTTCAGTTATTCTTACTTCGGAAATACTCGATCATTTAAATTCTTCTGGGCCTGTGCAAAAAATAGTCGACGTGACAGTTTTATAATTTGCCCAGCGACCCAGAAAACAACCAGCACAACATCCAACAATAAAAAAAAAGAGTCCTTAAACCAAGTATATAGTATTTTGGGCCCAAGAGGCAGGCGACTGGATTTAATCCAGCCTTGTTCAAATGAATTTAATGGAGAAATATCAATCTTTGGTTGAGCTGCTCATAAATCATTTCCATGCTAAGGCCTTCACCAGTGATTTTGGTGTGTGTGTGTGTGTGTGTGCGCGCACTTTGAGGGATCCAAACACACAACTTAAGTGAAACAGCACTGGGTTCTTGACTTGACAGGATTTTAAATGGTCCCTCGACTACCTCCTCATTTTCTCTATCCCTTTTACTGCATTGTGATTTATGACTGCTGGAGCTTTTTAACATAATAAAAGGTTTATGCTGCCACCGCTTTCATGTGAGACAATGCTTGTTATTACTCTGAGGTGTAGGAGTGCTATTATCAGACGGCAGCATCTCCTCGAACGTGTCTCACCCACAGCTTTGGTTACAGCTCCGCTTTCATCCGTTCTTTGTTCTGCTTCGGAGTATACTGCACAGCGCAGTGGGGATTTTTTTATTTTCTAAGCTTTGTCTGCATCTCCTCCACAGCACGCCGCAGTGCATTTTTCTCCCTAGTGTCCTCGTGGGAGCATGTGTCAGGTGTGCGTTTGTGCTCTAGAGACAAATGTGAGATGTAAACAGCTGCCTCGCCGTCCCACAGCTAATCAGACCGCTCGCACAGAAAGCCAGGAGGCTGCTTTCATTTCACTTGTGACCCCATCAGGCCTTTGATAGATTCAATTATGTGGGAATGTGTGTCTGAAAAGCTTGTTTGTATGAGACGTTTGAAGGACAGGTACAGTAAAAATAAAACATGTTGGCATCTAAGACTCTAGCCTAGACAGAACATATCTTTAACTGTTACCTAGACATTATATTTAATAGAATAAAACTTCAGTGTGTAACTTCTGAGTTACCGGCTGCAGTTGAGAGTCTACAAGCAGCGGCACAGAACATAGGAGAATGTGCGCTAAGGAGAAATAAATACAAAATGGATGGTGATGAAAACCCAGGTGTTGACCAGAAAAAAGTTTTGCATTTGGGACGCCGCTCACGATCGCCGGCTTTCAGCCGTGCCGTTGCTAAATACACCAGACTCCTGTGTTAAATTATGAGATTTTAGAGATTAACCCACGTTTTCATGATTGTTAAGTATTTTTAACTGATCGAAATTTTTCGGTGGCTGAATTTTCGGTGCATCTCTAGTTATTTTGGTACTCTTTCTAATGGAAATGCACTCAAACCCACTCAATGGAAACATGCCAATAGTCGTCTTTGGATGCAGTCGTGCTGAAAAGCGCAGAACACACACTGTTTTCATTCGAATGCCTTGTGACTGCTCAGAAAATCAGATAAACAGATTTTATGCAAATTACATAACGGTTCTTTTCAGGATGAGTCAAGAAGTGTGTGAATTTAGACAAAACTCCACTGCAGTCGTTTCACACTTCAGTTAAACCAGGTGATGTCTCCTCTGGGATTCAGAGACTGATTGGGACAATTCAATTTGTCTTAAACAGAAACACAACACAAGCTTCATTTGCAAATGAATTAAAGTGTGTGTGTTTTGTGAGAGTGTTGAACATGTTTGGACTTTCCTACATCACAGTACCGTTCAACTTATATTTTGTCTGAAACACTCGACACCAACAGCTTTTTAACTAAAGACGAACCAGATAGTACCAGATTTACATTATCAATAAACAAACGTGGTGTATGGACACAAACATAGTGGGCCCACATTCAATCAGTGCACACTTTGTACTGAGAGGTCCTGATAAGTATTAAACAGATAATAATAAATGAGTGTTTATAATATATACTGAGCTAACATTAACCAAAAGAGGCAGCAGTAATTGTTGATATCATAACTATATTTATATCTATACTGAAATTTGAGGATATTTACACAAGATTTAAAGAATATAGAAAATCCAATCAATACTTTCTACCAATGCTAAATGATTAGCTATGGTTAACTACCAAGCCTTATTCATCCTAAAGGCACAAACAAGGCTAACCAATGTCTTTAGCCTGGAAAGCGGTCGACTAAAGCATAAACATATGCGGCCGTTCACATGTCGCATCTGAAATGCTTGGAACACCTGGTTTCTGCAGCCTCGGTGAATAATAATGAACCCATTCGACTACTGTAAGAAAAAACTGAAATAAAAACTAAGTATAATGGACGCGTCTCATTCTTCAGAAGCCAAATAAATGGCAGAGAAATTCACTCACTGATTCAGAAGCCGCATCAGTTTGACCTACTTCTTAGAATGGTTGGCCTGAGTATCCAAAGATGGAGTGTCTGCCGTAAAAAAACTCTTTCCATCCCCATCATCCTGAGGAGCTGATTGGTTCATTCTTGTCACGTGATTAACAAAGTCGGTCGTAGGTTTGTACGTGTGCAGAAAACAGGCACTTCACGGCAGATGCAGTCACATTTTTGTCCACACACACACAAAAGACATGCTACATGTGAACGGCCTCTGCTTCTACCCGATGATATTATTCATTGTGCTTTTGTTTTTTTATTGTGTGTTTTGGGTTTTTATTGCCTCTATTCATTTATAAAGATGTTGAATTTGCACTTTTTGAGCCCGGTGGTCACTAAAGTGGTCCCTGCTGCAGGGCCTGTACCAGAAATGACCTGCACTCTCCTCCTTTTTCAAAGGTTTCTCTCTTCTTTTTCACGTTTTGATTTCTCTCTGAATTGTATTCTTGAGCCTTTTGTCCTCACCACAAAACAAGCTCAAAATTGATTTGCAGTTCATTTTAAATTTACACGTATCCTCTCAAAATGCAACTCCAAATCCTTGAAGAAAGTTGACCAGAGTCATGTCCATTTATCCTTTTCTTGCACGTAACAGATACGTCATATTAAATTATAACTCTGTATGAGTTTAGGTTTGTTTTGATCCATAAATCAAATGAGCTACAGTAAAATCTTGAGGCTGTTTTTGAGTAACACCTTCATGTAATATTATGCCTCCTAAACACAGTATTTGCCACCAGCAGCTTCTCTGTTTCCACATGTTCCTTAGCTGTAGCCGAGGTTCTCCATCTCGTGGCGGTACCTTAACTCCGACACTTTAGCTTTGTGCTGCTTGCTCTCCAGGTGCTGCCTGAAGTCCGTCTCCTGCTCGGCTCCACAGTTGCACATGGAGCAGTAGAACTGTCCACTGGGAGTCACGCACATGGCCAAGTCCCTGGGGATGCGCTGCCTTGGTCTGGGGTTGTAATACGGCCCTGCAGAGAGAAAACAATTCATGTTTATCTTTCATGACAGTGTGGAGGATTAATGGTTCGCAACAATATGGTTGTTTTATTCGGGCTGTCACTTCCAAACCCAAAAGATAAGATTAGGATTGGAGACTAGAATCAGAATCAGCAAACATTTGGCTTTTTCAACCACATTAAAACAAGTGCTGCGTTTCCATCATGATACAGTTCGGTTTGGTACAGTACGGTATGTTATGGAATGGTAAAGCCTTGGGTCAGGCTCGTGTTTCAACTGTGAACAATATCTTTACTTAGGCAGGCAACAATGAACGACGACTTCGAACAAGACATCCAGCAGCTCATTTTTTTCCTGCTTGGTTTGTGGCTCTTTGTCTCAACAAGACGTCAAGCTCTTTATAAGAATAGACTGCGGGCGTTGAGGAAACACAGGTTGCAAGAGAGTTATGTTTTTCTGTCGCCCAATCAGCTCACTGTCTTGGGTGGAGCCGGTCTAGCTCTGGCACCTCAAGGGAAGGGTACCAAAAATGGAACGGTTGGGGCCGGTTATTTTGGTACTACTCCTAATGGAAACTTAACCGTTCCACTGGGTGGAAACACGGCTAAGGGGTCAAAGATTTTCTGTTGGTTCACCTTCTTGGTTCAGGCTGAAACATTCAACAACAACTACAGGTTGACAGACATTCATGGTCCCCGGAGACATCGGAATATGAGTCAATGTTTTGACAGTTTATGGACGAATTGCCATGAAACTCGTATACCTTCATGTTCCCCTTGGGATTAAATTTAGAACTGTATGTCTTAATTTTAGTGCCCAACCTTGAATGAATCAACTATTATTGGGTACATTGTTGGATACCGTTAAACAGAGAGAGAGCTGCATGAAATAAATTAGCATGAAACAGAATTTCGTGCTAATTAGCAAAAATATTGCGACAATTATACAGTACTCGACATTTAACATTGTCAAAGTTGACTATGTGAACTTGCTGGTGGTAAAATGACGGCTGTGTTTACGCTGCTCATTACTGCGGACTTGTTGCTTTTCTGATTATCAACATAGATGAATCCCATAATGATGTTTGCATGAACATAAATACAAAACATTTAACGTTAGGGGAAACACTCAAAGCTACATTCCACAGCTAAAGATAATATAGATATTGAATATAGCCGAGATCAATATCACACACTTGATCCTAACTACACATACTGTACAGGACAAAAACTAGAAGCAGATAGAGAGCGAGATAAGACGGTGACTAGTCAACCGCAGGAGAGGCTGCAGCTATTCTGGGGTTTGTCCACCGAGGAGACCGATTAAATCATTGTGGTGTCTGTGGTGTGTGTGTAAGAAAGAGAGAGGACGAGAAATGGCTCAACTGTGAGACTTCTGCTGTTTCATGCTGAGCTGGAGTGCAATTGTTTTGTTTTTTGTCTGCAGAAAGACACAGTGAGAAACATGGCGACAATGAGATGGCTTTTTCTGACGTCAGCAGAGACTCTGACGTTACCTCGTCTGTATCTGTTTTCACACACACACACACACACACACACTGGTTTCCATGACTTCAGAGGACATTGCAATGACTTTAACTTTAAAACATGTCTTCATTTTTAAAATGTTATTGGGACTTGATTTTTGTGCCCATAATGTGACTGTGTAAACAGATTTAGGTCCCCATAAGATAAGGAATACCGAGTATTCAACCTAATTCTTAATTATGTCAAATTATGCGCCTGTTGGTAAAGAGCATTTAAGCAAGTAATTAAATCTGTCAATCTATCTATTTCTTGATTTCATATATTTGTCCCTAACATTGAGAAATATTGAGATTACTGTCATAGAGAGGAGCATAGAAACCAGAAGATTCAATCACAGAACTTGTATTGATTTTTGTAAAAAAAAAAAACAGATTCATTGATGCAGCCCGACAATAAAGTGAAGCTGAACATGTCGGGATACATCCGAACACCCGTGTGTTCAGCACAGATATTAGTCTTAGGAGTAAAATGTGAGGAGTTTTTCTCTATCTCTCTAACTGCAGCAGCAGCAGCAGCAGTTTATTACACTGACATTCTGACATTAGTATATGGAAGAACTGCTTTGGATTTATTTTTCCCCTCTATCTGCCTCCAGGCTCTTCCATCACAGCTCAGTGACTGAGGTTGAGAACGGGAGTTCTGGATGCCCTGGTGGATTCTGTAAATGCCGGTAAAAAGTAAGTGTTTCATCATGAATGACTGTTGATTATGTCATAACAATTACCGTGATTATGACTGTGCTAAAAGCCCTAAAATCACACTCAGCGAGTGAGAGTGTGAGCTGATTATTTGACTCTGTGACCATTGTTTTTACTCTGCTTCTCAACAGGAATCCAGCTCCTACAACAACCATCAAATGATGGGTGATGATGATAGATGGTTGATGGTTGAATACAATGGCTTCATTGGAATACAATGGCATACAATTGGTTAGTAAGTTCCAGCAAATGCAAATCTTACTGCAGCTAATCTTTATATTAGCAAACCTTAAAACGCTCATGTTGGAAAAACAGATCCTAGAGTGACAAAAATCTCAAAACAGCATCCTTGCATTTTATGTAAACAACAAATATGTAACTCCACCCCTCTGACCCTTAACCCTGCTAGTTGTCATTATTCTTCCTGTGTTTGGAGTTTGTATACAGCCTGAACGTTTCATGCCCACATCGTCATCTCTGGTTTTTTCTCTGTTGTGGTGCATGAAGACAACACTTTTTAAGCACTAAAAAGAACTATATCATGGAGGGAAAGTTTAGTTTCCATGTGGTTAAGGCCTCAGATGCAGAGTTGTAGGAAAACATTCCCAAGCTAGAGTGTTTTGCTGGAGTTGTGGGCAATCCTGTCATCTTTCAGCCTTTTTCTAGTCTACTATACAAGACTATATATCTTTTCTAATGTAAAGTGTGATGACTTATAATTTTAACATGCAGTATATTTGATATTTTACCTGACATGGAGGCAGGTAGCTGTGGGCTGCGACGGTTTTTCACCAGTTTGTACTCACTGCCGTCTTTCCTGTTTCTTCTAGGGGCCGCTTCGCTGTTACCTTCGCTGCAACAGACAAAAACACTTCAGTTTGGTCCAAAAAGTGAATCAACACTATTCTGATCTTACGATATACACTTTGACTTGATTAAGTTGATCAAGTCCAAGATGAGATAATTTCCTGACTATAACATGAAATTTGGTGCATTTCACATTAAATCCAAGGCCAACATAGCACAAAGAGTATTTGCTCAAACCTACATGCTGCTGGCGTTCTGTTGGGCCTCAGCGAGTCTCAGTTTTTTGGCGTGGTTCTTGCCCTGGTAATGGGCCTGTGCAACTGCCGGTGAACTGAAGGAGGCGTCACACAGCTTACAATAGTCGTTCTCTGTGGCTAAAATGACCCGGGTTGCCCCCTTATACAGCGCCTGCAGACACAGGACAAAGAAACGCAGTGAAAAGCGAGAAAGGAACGACAGAAATGCTACGTGTTGGTGGGGTGAAGAAAAGAACAAGTGAAGAAAGCACAAGTGAAGGGAAGTTGCAGTTGCTCTATATAGGTATAGCCCAAAACTACATTTGACAAGATTTGTAACTGCATGTTAGGATACACAACATTTAAATATGATTATCCTTTAATTCTCCTCCAGGTTAATATAAATCTCCTAATCGACACTACTGTATGTGCTTTATTTTGTCACTGCTCCTCTGCATTTTTTACAACCCACATCGAGTTGTTGCTTTAAATGTAACTTTTAGGTAGCAGCAACAAAACACAATGAGTCAGAGGAAGTTTTCTTTCCAGAGAATGGCTCAGTGGTGAGAGAGTTTCCAGTGTTCACATGAGAGTGACTGCCACCTCCTCACAGAGGGATGGAAGCTCAAATGGAGATTGCTCACTTCATCAGCAGCAGCAGCATTAAACCCACATCCATTTTTAAGTTTGAGCCTGACCTGCCTGCCTGCGTCACTGTCGTTGGATCCTGAGTTGAGGGCGCTCTGACCAGACGCATCGAGGGCTTCTGGGATCCGAATGGCCGGTGGCTGTTGACTGCCAGCGTAGAAGTTTCTCAGCTTTTTACTGTGGTTCTTCCCCTAAAAGGACAGATATGAGAAAATAGATGTTTACATTTCTATATCATTCAACCTGTACTGAGGTGCAGAGGTGGAAGGTTTTTTAAGGGTTGTACTGCGTTACATTTTAAATCATAACCATTATTGTGTAGGAAGGTGCTTAACGCATGGTGTTTGTCTTCTTTGGGTCCTTTAATGACAGTCACAGCACTTGTGACCTTGACCCTTTTTGAGTTTTGAATAAAAGGAGGATGGTCACGGACTGCACTTACACCCTATCCCAGCCAGCATGTCA